>NC_058373.1:148029589-148168130 GCF_018350175.1 Felis catus
TCAGGGACATCTGCCAGTGAGAGTGGATAAATAGAGGATCCTCAGCAAAGTGAGGTCTAGGCCATCTGACAGAACAGAGGGCTGAGCCAGGTGGCCAGCACCCTGCACCTGGAAGCCACTTGTGGGGTTAGGGAACAGTCCCAGAGTGTGGCATTGGGTGACCCTGCACAACAGTTCAGCTGGGGTAGATGTGGAAGAGGCAGATGGGCCTATGTCCTAGTGTCTCACATGGACATAGTGGGGACTTGGACTCAGAGACATGGCTCTATTCAACACATTCCATCTTTCCTCAAGCTAGTGAATATGGGATATGCAAATTTAACACCCTGAGTTTCTCTACCAATTCAATGTCCTGTGGTACTGCTGGGTCACTTTCTATTGATGACTATCTTTCCTCATTATGGAGACTGATGCTTCCTACTTTCTTGGTATGTGGAGGTGGGCATTGTCAATTTTACCTTTATTGGTGATGAAAAAAATAGCTTTGTCGTTTTTCATGTCTCATTCTGGTTAGATATTAGTTTTTAAGCAATTTCTTTATTTTGGTTTTTGCTTTGAAGCTTCTTCTGAGTTTACTGAGGAAACATTTCCCAGTATTCTGTCATGATTGGTGAACTACAAGGTTGTATTTTAGTATTCTTTTATGTCAGCTAGGGAGAACAGAAAGTACTGCTGACCATGTGTGAGCCCCAGGGGTTTTCCGCTCTAATCCCTTATTGGGGTTCTTTCCTGGCCTCTGGCAGTCTCCTCCCATGCATGTGTGGTTCCCTCCTCAGCTGGAGATGCCAGGGAGTGGAGGTAACTTTGGTACCATGCACCATGGAGTCTGCACATGATCAAAAGATGTTATCAACCATGGCGCTCCCTTGTTTAAGTATGCTCTGCTCCTTTAAAGCCCCCTGCGTCAGGGAGAAACCCTCAGAGGTGGCTTTTGGACAGCAGTATGCATTCTCACCACTGGCTGGCCTTCTGAACAAAGCTCAAATTAGTTTCCCACCAAAAGTAAAACTTTGAACGTTGGCCTTTCCAGCAACAGGAAGCTGAATTTGGCTTTTGATAACAATAAAACAGAGAGTGGAGTGGCATTTGCCAGGGGCTGGCAGCAAGGGACAATGAGGGTTAGATATCAAGGGGTGTGATTTTCTGTTACGCAAGACGACCAAGTTCTAGAGGTTTTCTCCACAACATTACACCTGTAGTTAACAATACTCTACGGTTAACATTTAGGGAAGAGGGTGGATCTCAGTTTCAGTGAGATCTTACCACAATACACGAGTTTTGCTCCTCACTCAAAGTATGCATGGACACACACTCTGTACAGATAAGTGAAAATAATTTTTAAAAATTTACATATTTGGATCCTAACCCTGAGGATATGCCATTTACAAATATCTTCTTCCATTCCGTAGGTTGCCTTTTAGTTTTGTTTATTGTTTCCTTCACTGTGCAGAAGATTGCTATTTTGAGGTATTCCCAATTGTTCATATATGTATGTATGTGATTTTCTTGTAATAATTTTAATTTAAATTCAAGTGTGTTAAACATACAGTGTAGTATTGATTTCAGGTGTAGAATTTAGTGATTCATCACGTACATATAACACCCAGTTCTCATCTCAACAAGTGCCCTCCTTAATGCCCATCTCCCTTTCAGCCCACCTTCCCCACGACCCCTCGGTTTGTTCTCTGTATTTAAGTATATCTTCTGGTTTCCTCCCTCTCTGTTTTTATCTTATTTTATTTTTCCTTCCCCTATGTTGTGTTTCTTGTATTCCATATATGAGTGAAATCATATGATATTTGACTTTTTCTTACTGACTTATTTCACTTAGGTTAATACTTTGTTGTTCCACCCACATTGTTGTAAATGGCAAGATTTCATTCTTTTTGATGCTTGAGTGATATTCCATTGTATATATTTACCACATTTCTTTATGCGTTCATCCCATGATGGATATTTGGGCTCTTCCACAATTTGCTTATTGTTGATAGGGCTGCTATAAATATCGGGGTGCCTGTGCCCCTTCGAATCAGCATTTTGGTATCCTTTGGATAAATTCCTAGTAAAACAATTGCTCGATCACAGGATAGTTCTATTTTTAATATTTTTGAGAAATCTCCACACTATTTTCCAGAATGGCTGCACCAGTTTGCATTCCCACCATGTTAATTTTAGCCATCCTGACAGGTGTGAGGTGTTATCTCATTGTGCGTTTGATTTATGTTTCCCTGATGAGAAGTGACAATGAGCCTCATTACACGTGTCTTTTCGCCATCTGGAAGTCTTCTTTGAAAAACGTCTATTCATGTCTTCTGACCATTTCTTCACCAGATTATTTGTATTTTTGAGTGTCAAGTTTGATAAGTTCTTTATAGATTTAGCATACTAAGCCTTTATCTTACATGCCATTTGCAAATATCTTCTCCTGTTTTGTCAGTTCCCTTTTAGTTTTGTTGATTGTTTCTTTGTTGTGCAGAAGCTTTTTATCTTGATGAGGTCCCAATAGTTCATTTTTGCTTTTGTTTCCCTTGCGTCTGAGAGATGTCTAGTAAGAAGTTGCTCCGACCGTGGTCAAAAAGGTTGGTGCCTGTGTTTTCCTCTAGGATTTTGATGGTTTCCTGTCTCACATTTAGGTCTTTCATCCATTTTGAATTTGTTTTTGTGTATATTGTAAGAAAGTGGTCCAGTTCCATTAGAATTTCATGTTGCTGTCCAGTTTTCCCAACACCATTTGTTGAAGGGACTGTCATTTTTCCATTTGATACTGTTTCCTGCTTTGTCGAAGATTAGTTGATCATATTGTTGTGTCCATTTATGGGTTTTCTACTCTGCTCCATTAATTTATGTGTCTATTTTTGTTACAGGCCCATACTGCCTTTATGACTACAGCATTGTAATATAGCTTGAAATCCAGAATTGTGATGCCTCCATTTTTTTTCTTTTTCAGGATCGCTTTGGGTGTTCAGGGTCTTTTGTGGTTCCATGATAATTTTATTTTTTTTTCAACGTTTATTTACTTTTTTGGGACAGAGAGAGACAGAGCATTAATGGGGGAGGGGCAGAGAGAGAGGGAAACACAGAATCGGAAGGAGGCTCCAGGCTCCGAGCCATCAGCCCTGAGCCTGATGCGGGGCTCGAACTCCCGGACTGCGAGATCGTGACCTGGCTGAAGTCGGACACTTAACCGACTGCGCCACCCAGGCGCCCCTCCATGATAATTTTAGAATTATTTGTTTTAGCTCTGTGAAGAATGCTTGTATTATTTGACAGGGATATTTGCATTGAATGTCTAGATTGCTTTGGGTAGTAGCAACATTTTAACAATGTTTTTTGTTTTAATCCATGTGCATGGAATATTTTTCCATTTCTTTGTGTCTTCTTCAATTTCTTCCATAAGTGTCCCAGGTTTCAGAGTAAGGCTCTTTTAACTCTTTAATGAAGGTTATTTCTAGGTATCTTATGGTTTTTGGTGTAATTGTAAATGGGATCATTCCTTGATTTCTCTTTCTCCTGCTTCATTACTGGTGTATCGAAATGCACACATTTCTGTATATTGATTTCTTTGCTGCAGCTTTAATGGTTTATTGTATCAGGACTAGCCAGTTTTTGTTGGTGGAGTTTTTCAGGATTTCTATATATAGTATAAAATTCAAATCCAAAACTGAATAATCCTATTAAAAATTAGCAGAAGGCATGAATAGACTTTCCAACATGCAACATACAGATGGTCAATAAACACATGAAAAAATGTTCAACATCACTCATCATCTGGGAAATATAAATCAAAACTACAACGAAATAGCAACTCACTCCTGTCAGAATGACTAAACTCAACTACACAAGAAACAACAGGTGTTGGTGAGGATAGAGAGAAAGAGGAACACTTTTGCACTGCTTGTGGGAATGGAAACTGGTGCAGCTTGTCTGGAAAACAGTATGGGCATTACTCAAAATGCTAAAAATATAACTACCTTATGACTAATGAATTGAACTACTAAGTACCCAAAGGATACAAAAATACTAATTTAAAGGGGATTGTACCTCTATTTTTATAGCAGCCCTATCAAAAATAGCCAAGCTATGGAAGCAGTCCAAGTAAGCATTGACTGATAAATGGATAAAGTATATGTGGTATATCTACACACACACACACACACACACACACACAGACACAGACACAGACACACACACACACTCATACTCATACACTGGAATGTTTCTCAGCCATAAAATGAATGACATTTGCTCTTTGTAATGATATGGATGGAGCTAGAGAGTATTATGCTAACTGAAATAAGTCAGAGAAAAATATATGATTTAATTCATATGTAGAATTTAAGAAACTTCAAATGGGAAATGGGACAAATAAGAGAGAAGGGCCACACCAAGATATAAAATTTTTTCAATGTTTTCAAATTTATTTTGAGATTGAATGGGGGAGGGGAAGAGGAAGAGGGAAGGAGAATCCCAAGCAGTCTTTGCTGTGAGTGGAGAAACCAAAGATGGGCTTGATCTCAGGAACCATGAAATCAAGACATGAGCCCAAATCAAGAGTCTTAGGGTTAACCCATGGAACATGTAAACACAACAAAACAGACTGTTACCTATACAAAACAAACTTATGGTTACCAGAGGGAAGGTGGGAGGAGGGTTAGGGAAGTAGGTGATGGGGTTGCAGGGGCGCACTAATAATGAACACTGGGTGTTGTATGGAAATGTTGAATCACTATATTTTACACCTGAAAGTAATATTACATTGCATGTTTACTAAGTGGAATTTGAATAAAATCTCTAATGATGTATTTACAGTGTCTGCAAATGGCCTTGTTGGCATACAGCCCACGAAGAAACATTTATTCCAGAAAATATACTGACAGAAGGAACAGCTAGAATTTTGAGCTAAGGTTTGTACCTTTCCTTCCCCACCCCAGCTCAGCAAATGCAAACTCCAGTGCAAGTAGCTGGGACTATAGGTGTGTGCCACTGAGCCTGGCTGCAAACTCCCCTCCAGACTGTTGTAGCCAATACACAGCGTTCACGGTGACCAGCTTATGTTTAGAAGACTCTTCCCCAGAGGGACAGGATGTCAGTGACCCTAAGCTGTTTGCTGTTGAGGCCAAGCCCCAGAAAGTGCCACTGAGATGTGGGACGCACACATTGTTTGCAGCCCCACTCCCAGGATGGAAACTCTGACGTGGGTACAGTCCACTAGGGATCCTGGGAGCCTGGTCACCACAGACCTGACTTGTATGGCAGGACTCTCATGCCACCAGGACAAGCAAGCCACAAGGAAATGAAGGTGCCACCCACCCCTAAACTGAGCCCTCAGTTTCCAAGCTGAGTGAGGAGGGAATCTTGTTTGTCCTCACCTGCAGCTGCAGACTTTTGCCCAGAGTTTTTCCCAGGGATAGGGGGAGAGGGAACAATCCACTAAACCAAGGTGCAAATCTGTTCCGGTGCAACTGACTTCATTTCCAGCTGAGAGTGAGGAAGGTCTGGGCCTCATATTGTGGGAGAGTCAGGTGCAGGAGACAGATGGTTTCAGTAGAGTATTCCGAACCTACTCCTCCTCACCTGCAGGAGAGAGCCAGAGCCAGGGACAGTGGAGGGAACAGCTCCTGTCAGAACACATATCAGATTATGGCCTCAACAACTCTCCATTCAGAAGAGTCCTAGGTTCTGGGGTCTAGTCTATGGAGACTTGATACATCAGAGCATGGTTGAACATAGGGGAGCACTCAAATGGAGCAGAGGATCTTACCATGTGGCGAGGAACAGAAAGACATAAAGAATGCCCAACCAAATCACTGTCACCATGGTCTGGCTGTGTGAATGTCCCAGGCCACACCACCTCTGTAATTACGAGACTACCGCCCTTCCCTCCACCATCGTGTCTTTTAGTTTCACCTGGTTTCAGATGTGCATCAGTAGTGTCACATTTATCTGAAAAGCATCCCATTGATGGAAGTTTCATACTTGGTTTATTCCTTTATATTTAGAAAGACTTTTGCCTTATTCTTAGCTTCTAACACTAAGAAAGATGTTGTAAATATTTACACACCATTTATTTTCTGAGCATGGGATCATTCTGGAGCAAACACTCGGGAGTGGTATTTCCGGGTTACATGTTAAGTAGTCCATGTACAATGTCATAAGCAACAGCCAATGATTTTCCAGAGCTGGTGTTCGTTTTTCATTCCTACCTGCAGTGTTTGAGGCCCCACGTGTGCTGGATGCTCACCTGGATGGTGTTGCCAGTGTTCCCTTCATACCTGAGCCCTCAGGATGAGTGCATAGGGCATCTATTGCATTCTTTATTTGAATTTCCTTGACAGTCAATGGTGTGAAGAGTCTTTTCCTGTCCTTACCTAATGTGTCTATAACCTCTAGGATGGGATGTTTACTACGCAAGGCTGTGCTTGTTTTATAGAGGGTTGTTTTCTTTCTTCCTATTGACTGTTGAGGGTTCTTAGCATATTCAGGATGCAAGTCCCTTGGTGGTTATGCAATTTGTGAATATTGTCTCTTCCTCTGTAATTTGTCTTACTGCTATTGATTGCCACGTGTTCAGAAAATGTTACTGATTTTCACAAAGCCCATTTATACTATTTCTTTTTATGGGCCTTCGTTTCTTAGGTATAATTTTGGTTTTCATAATGATTGATTGCTTGTGCCTGATATCTTTTTTAAAATTTTTATTCTTCAGAGAGAGAGAGAGAGAGAGATACAGAGAGAGAGAGACAGAGAGAGACAGAGTTCAAGTGGGTGAGAGGCAGAGAGAGGGAGACACAGATTCTGAAGCAGGCTCCAGGCTCCAAGCCGTAAGCACAGAAACTGACACGGGGCTCAAACCCACGAACTGTAAGATCATGATCTGAGCTGAAGTCAGATGCTTAACTGACTGAGCCACCCAGGTGCCCCACTGATTTCTTGATTTACAATGTAACTAAAATCTTTTTTTTTTCTGGTTTCTCTCAATGTTGACTTCTTCCCTAAGTGGCCTGTGGTCTCTGTTGTTTAAGTTTATAGTGTGTAATAACTCATTTTCATGGCATGGTTTTTTCATAATATATGGAAATTCTGTTCTCATGCTGAAATTGAACTCAAGTTTCACAAGAGATGCTGTGTGTGTCTTTTTGGCCAGATTGTTCATCAGATTTGATAGATGTGCTCTGGGGCCAAAAAACACGTTAACCTTTCCAGGTTTTGTGGTTTCTATATGTGTCAGGAGCCATTGAGCTCTGTGCACACAAGCAAGTTCGTGACTCAAGATTTTTCCTTCACAATTCTATGCGAAATGCTGATAATTCATTCTGTGCATTGTCACTGTCAGACACTTCATGAATAGAACACATGAAACTGTTTTATCGTTTCCTGAAATTATTTTTTGTTTTGCATGTTTGGGAGTATAAGATTTTTTCTTCCTTCCACGGGGAGCTCATACTGCATTTGTGGAATTATTCCAGGCTTCTCATCTCCTAATGCTTTTGCAACGTGCTGTACAATGTTTTACTAAATGCATATTTAGGTTTATTTGTACTCTGCCACTTTGGGTGATAGGAGCCCATGAGACAGCCTGCACCATATGGGTTTTTATTTGTCCCCATGTAAGTGATCTGTCATATTGTACATTTATAGAACACATAGCCCCTCACTTTCATGCACCAGAAACAGGGGACATGCTTCTTTTCAAAGAGAAGGGAAAGGAATATAAGGGAGTGGAGCCAGGAAGGACACGGGAGGAAACCCGGAGCCTGGCAGGAATGGTCATCTCTCCACACTTTCCAGTTCTGCAGGTGAGGGTCCCTGCTGAGGCCCAACCTGGGTTCTTGTGCAGGTGTCTGGACAAGCTGCCCATGGGTTGTCGGCAGTGGAGTCGAGAAGGGCAGCTGTGGTTTGAATTACAGCTCACCTGGCACCACTGGAAAAGTCAATTATGTTAATGTCCACTACCAGTTAGGGATCAAATGGGTAAATGCAAGAAGTTAGACTCACTACCTTAGATTCCATGTTCATGACAATTTGTGACAATGTTTCTCCCTTCCTTTTTTTTCCCACTTTTGTAACTTTTTAAGTTTGTGTTTAAATTTTTATCAGATTACATACTGTGTAATATTAATTTCAGTAGTAAAATATATTGATTCATCACCTACTTTCACATTCGGTATGCATCAGAGCACGTGGCCTATTTAATCCCCATCACCCATTATCCCATCCCCCACACACCTGCCCTGCAGCAACCCTCAGTTTGGTCTCTAACCTTAGAGGTTTTTTTTTATGATTTCTTGCTCTTTTTCCCCTTCCCCTATGATCATCTGTTGTGTTTCTTAAGTTGCCCATATGAGGAAAACATATGGTGTTTGTCTTTCTTTGACTGACTTACTTTGCTTAGCATGATTCCCTCTAGCTGCATCAACATCTTTGCAAATGGCAAGGTTTCCTTCTTTTTTCTGACTAATATTCCCTTGTATACATATAGCTCATTCATCACTCGGTGGACTTTTGGTCTCTCTCCTCACTTTGGCTCTCATTGTTAATGCTGCTGTAAACATTGGGGTGCATGTGCCTCCTCAAATCAGAATTTTTGTATCCTTTGGGAGAATACCTAGTAGAGGAATTACTGGAGTGCAAGGTAGTTTCAGTTTTAAGTATTTAAACTTTTCTGGAATGGCCACACCCCTTTGCATTTCCACCAAGAGTATAAAAGGATTCCCTTTTCTCCTCATCCTCATCAATATCTGTTGTTTCCTGAGTTGTTAATTTTAGCCACTCTGAGAGTTGTGAGGTCCTATCTCATTATAGTTTTGATTTGTATGTCCCTGATGTTGAGTAATGATGAGTATTTTTCATTAGCCATCTGGATGCTTTCTTTGGAAAAGTGTCTAGTCATGTCTTCTGCCCATTTCTTCACTGGATTATTTGTATTTTGGGTGCTGAGTTTGATATGTTGTCTGTAGATTTTGGATAGTAAGGCTTTATGAGATATATCATTTGCAAATACGTTTTTCAATTCTGTAGGTTGACTTTTAGAGTAGTTGATTGTTTCTTTAGTTGTGCAGAAGCTTTTTATTTTGATGAGGACCCAGTTATTAATGTTTGCTATCGTTTCCTTTGCCTTCTGAGACACGTCTAGTAAGAAGTTGCTTTGTCCGATATCAAAGAAGTTGCTGCCTGAGTTCTCCTCTAAGATTTTGATGGTCTCCTGTCTCACATTTAGGTCTTTCACCCATTTTGAATTTATTTTTGTGTATGGTGTAAGAAAGTGGCTCAGTTTCATTCTTCTGCATGTTCTGGTCCAGTTTTCCCAACACCCTTCGTTGAGAAGACTGTCTTTTTTTTTTTTTTTTTCCATTACATAGTCTTTCCTACTTCATTCAAGATGAGCTGACCATACATGTGTGAGTCCATATCTGGGCTTGCTATTCTGTTCTATTGATCTGTGTGTCTCTTTTGTGCTTGTAGCATACTGTCTTGATGACTACTGCTTTGTAATATAGCATGAAGTCTGCAATCATAAAGTCTCCTGCCTCTTTGTGTAGCATAGACATGTCAACAATACTTGCTCCTTCAATCCTGAACATTGACTGTGTTTCCATTTCTTTGTGTCATCCTCAGTTCTTTCATCGTATTTATATTTTTCAGAGTATAGATCTTTTAACCCTTTAGTTATCTTATTATTTTTGGTGCAATTTAAAGGGGATGATTTTTTTTCATTTGTCTTTCTGTTTCTTCATTATTACTATAAACAAATGCAATAGATATTTGCATGTTGATTTTGTATCTTTTTACTTTGCTGAATTTGTGTATCAGTGCTTGCAATATTTTGGTGGATTCTTGGGTTTTCTATATAGAGTGTCATGTCATCTCTGAAGAGTGCAAGTTTGACTTCTTTCTTGCCAATTTGAATGCCTTTATTTCTTTTTGTTGTCTGTGAGGATAAGACTTCCAGTGCTATGTTAAGTAGAATGATGGGAATGGGCATCCCTCTTGTGTTCCTGACAGCAGAGGAAAAGGTTTTTGTCCCCACTGGGGATATTAGCTGTGGGGTTTTCATTTATGGTCTTTATGATGTTAAGGTATGCTTCCTCTATGCCTTGTTGAGGGTTTTTATTAAGAAAGGTTGCTGTACTTTCAAATGCTTTTTTTAGATCTATTGAGAGGATCATATAGTTTTTATCCTTTATCTTATTGATGTGTTGTATGACATTGAGTCATTTGTGAATATTGAACTACCCTTACAGCCAAGGAATGAATCCCACTTGATCGTGGTAAAAAATAATTTTAGTGTATTTTTGAATTCAAGTAGCAATTATTTTCTTGATAATTGTTGCATCCATGCTCATTAGGGCTAGTGGCTTTTAAGTCTTCTTTTTAGTGGGGTTTGATTTGATTTGGAACCATTATCATACTGTTCATATAGAATGAGTTTGTAAGTTTTCTTTCCATTTCTATTATTTGGAACAGTTTGAGAAGACTAGAATCTTCTATCATACTTAAATAGATTATGTACACTCTTCTTTAAATATCAGGTAGAATTCACCTGTGAAGCCATCAGGCCCCGGTCTTTTGTGTTTCAGTAGAGTTTTGATTACGGATCAATTGCTTTGTTCATTATCAGTCAGTTCAGGTTTTCTATTTCTTCCTTTTTCAATTACTGTAGTTTACATTACTGTAGGAATTTATCCTGTTCTTCCAAATTGACCAGTTTGTTGGCATATAAATTTCCAAAATACTTTCTTCCTATTGTATTTCTGTGCTATCAGTTGTGATCTTTCCTCTGAAATTTGTGGTTATATTAACTTAGTCCTTTCTCTTTTGTTGTTGGTAAATCTGGCCTTGGGTTTATCATTTTTATTTATGCCTCCAAAAACCAACTTATATTTTCATTGATGTGTCTAATGTTTTGTTTGTTTCTTTATCATTTGTGTGCTCTAATGTTTTTAATTTACCTTCTCCTGCTGGCTTTAGGGTTCATTTGCTGTTCATTTTCTAGCTTCTTTAGTTGTGAAGTGGTTGTGTGTTTGGGATTTTTCCTCTTTCTTGAGTTTAGCTTGTATTGCTATATATTTTCCTCTTCCAACCACTTTTGCTGGATCCAGAGGGGGCACTGGCATGTTTTCATTTTAATTTGCATCTATGTATTTTTTATTGCTTCTTTAATTTCCTGAAAATCTCATTCATTCTTTACCACAGTGTTCTTTAACCTTATGTATTAGTGGTGTTGCCAAAGTTTTTCTTGTGGTTGACTTCATGTTTCATAGTGTTTGGTATGAAAATATGCATGTATGATCTTAGTATTTTTGAACTTGTGGTGAGCTGATTTATGACATGTTATGTGATCTTTTGTGGAGAATGTTCCATGTGCAGTCAAAAAGAATGAGCATTCTGTTACTTTAGGATGGAATGTTCTGAATATATCTGTTAAGTCCATTTGGTCCCAGGTGCCTTTCTAAGCCATTGTTTCCTTATTAATGTTGGCTTAGGTGATGTGTCCATTTCGGTCAGTGGTGTGTTAAAGTTCTCTATTATTCTTGTATTATTATCAATAAGTTTTTTGATGTTTCTTATTAATTTATTTATGTATATCAGTGTTTACAATTTTGGTGTATAAATATTTAAAGCTTTATATCTTCTCGCTGAATAGACCCCTTCATGATAATGTACTGATTTCCTCATCTCTTGTAACACACTTTGGTTTAAAATCTAGTTAGTGTGATATGAATATTGTACTAAACCTTTCTTTTGACAACCATTAGCCTGATAAATTGTTCTCCTTCCCCTCACTTTCCATCTACAGTTGCTTTAGGTTGAAAATGAGTCTATTGTATGTCGTGTATAGAAGGTCTTGTATTTTTAATCCATTCTGATATCCTATGTCTTTTGATTGGACCATTTTTCCCTTTTACATTCACAGTGATTATTGATAGATATAAACTTAGTGGCATTGTGTTACCTCTGAAGTCCCTGTTTATGGAGATTTTCTCTACTTATTTCTAGTCTTTGTTTTTTTAGTCTTCCTTTGCCACTCAAATAATCACCTTTAATATTTCTTGCAGGCTGGTTTAGAGGCCAAGAACTCCTTTGATTTTTGCATTTCTGGGAAATTCTATCTCTTCTTGTATCTGAATGACCGCCTTTCTGATAAAGTATTCTTGGCTGAATAATTTTCAACTGAGCATGTTGTGGATATCATGTCACTCCCTTCTTGCCTGAAGGTTTCTGTGGATACATTTGCCATAATCTTTTCCTTTGTCTTCCCTGTTTAGTTCGCGACCTCTTTTGTCTTGGTGCTTTTAGGGTTTTCCTTTTTCTGTGTATTTTGCCAATTTTACTATGATATGCCTCAGGGTTGGCCTGCATTTTTGAATTAATGGCATTCTACGTGCCTCTAAGATGTGTATGTCTGTTTCCTTCCCCAGGTTGGGAATTTCCCATGGTAATTCACTCAGATAACTCTTCTTCCCTTGTTTTATCCCTCTCCTTCTTCTGAGACTCCTTTGAAAAGCATTTTATTACACATTATGGAGTTGCTGAGATCCATAAGCATATGTTTGTGATGCAATATTTTAATTTTCCTCTTCCTTTCTGCTTCATTTCCTCCATAATTTTATCTTCTATGTCTCTTATTCATCTGCTTCTTTCCGCCTTGAGGTCATTATATACAATCAGTTTCACATCTCAGTTACAACATTTAAAACTTCAGCATGACTAGGTTTTAGGTCATTTCTATATCCAGTAATGGTTTCCCAAATGTCTCCTATGCTATCCTCAAGCACAGCAAGTATCCTTATGATAGTTTTTAAAAATTCTATTTCCTTGTGAGAGTTTTTAGAAATTCTGTTTGAGGCATATTAGATATATGTGTTTTAATAATATCCCTGGCAATGTCTTTTTATCATTTTTTATTTTGGGATGAATTCCTCCATCATGGTGTATTTCTATGTCTCTGCTGTCTTAAGTGTTTTAGAAAATCCCGTTATGTTTTCTGCTTCTAGATTAGTGTCTTTATTGAGAAGTGTTCAATTACTGTTGAGGGCTTGACACTTTAGGAAGCATTTGTTGTATGTTCTGTGTGCACTGTGCTGTCGTGTATTGGCTGCTCTGTCCTTCAGCTAAGTCCTCTGCAGAGTTTCTCCTTGTCTCCAGTGATGAGTGTTTAGACATTGTCCACAATGTTGTGAATTTTAACTAGGTGAGTTTGTTCTGACTGTTAAAAGAGGCTAATTCCTATTTCCCCTAAAGGTGAAGTTATGCCTCACTATATGGTCAGTAGACTTGGTGCCTGTGGGGGTATATGTCGTCTTTTGAGGGAGGGGCGCACTGCTGGTCTGGGTTCCAGGCACTCTTTCCCTAGTAAGGAAGCATCTGAGGAAGGCAAGGGGGGAGGATAGCTTGGTGTCAGTGGCTCAGCTTCTACTAGGAGGTGTTGTGCTGCTCACTGAATTCTGTCCATCCTGAATGGTGGGAGGAAATATTGCCATCAGCTCCCTCTCTATTCCCTGGAGTTGGAGTTCCCAGCTGCCCCTGTTCAGGAAGCCTTCACACAGAGAGAACAATCTGTACTCATGGGTCCCAGGCTTCCATCAGAACCCTGCATTCACCCTGTCATGTCCAAGCCATTGGCCCACCTGGCGGCACAGGGCTCTTATGTTTTATCTCAGGAGCTCTAGCTGGGTTGGAAAACTCCAGATTATATGAACTCAATATGACAGGGACATCACTGATCCTCTGGGAGAGTGTCTTGTTGTGCTGTGCCTGGAGCTAGTTACCCCAGAAGGGCAGTTTGCATGAACACTAGGGGCTTGGAGTTCATGGTGAAGAACAACAAGAAGGCAGCATTCAGTTAGCTGCTCTCAGCAGAGGCTCCTATGCTAATGACCAGGGCAGTGCAATGGTGCCTGTCAGCTCTCCTGCCCCACGAGAGGCAATACACCCTTTACCTAATGCACCCTGAGAAGGGAACTGTCTCTTCCCAAGTCTCCCAAGGGATTATCAGACCACAATGCCCCCTATGGGACTCTGCCCTCCTTCTCCACAGAAGCACAGCTATGCCCACCAGGCTCCATGCCAGTGATGGCATGGACTTCTAAATCTTCAGTCTTTGAACTGCACATTTACAGGAGGTTGACTTGTCATGATTACCTTTATGTGTCATCTTGACTGCATCATGGGTGCCCAGACTCCCCACTGTTTCTGTGGATGTCTGTGAAGTGTTCCAGAAGAGACTGGCATTTCTATCCATGGTTTCTGTCTGTCTGGGCATCACCCATTCCATTAAGGTTCTGAATAGAAACTGATGCAGAGGGAGGAGGAATTCCCTCAGTTTTACTTCCCATGTGTGTGTTTGAATTGGAACATTGGTCTCCTCTGGCCCTTGTTCTGAGAGTTACATCATCAGCTCTTCGCGTTCTGAGAGTAGACACTAGTTCAGAATCAGATGAGAATTACACCACTGGTTTTTCTGGGTCTCCAGCATGTGAGTGTAGAACGTGGGTCTTATCAATGTATTTAGTCATGTAAACTGATGTGCTTCGGTTTCTGTGCCTCAGGAGAATCCTGACTAATACACGGAGATGAATTATCTCTTCTTTAGAGGAACTGAATAAAGCTGTAGATCATTTAAAGTCCTGAGTAGCAAGTGCCAGGAGGGAAGTGTCACGTTGTTTGACTGGGGAAAATGCTGGGTGAAGATGATGGGGAGCTGTGGGATCCTGTGGTCCTGGCTGCACAGTGAGTGCATCTGGGACTCCTGTAAAGGTTCAGCTGTTGTGCGTCAGGAAATCTGCAATTCACTCACAGAGAGAGACAGGAGTAAGCAATGCAAAGAACTGTGTCTTTTGTGCATGTTAGGGTAGTTTTCCTATGACCACACAGTTGCTAATTCAGAGTTAATAGGTAATCACAGAATCCTGTGTCCAGGGAGGCTCCCTGGGGAAACTGCTGTGTGTAGAGGAAGCCCCAAGACCTTGACAGGAAACCTGCCTGTATCCTCCAACTGCACCTGCTCCTGGGAACACAAAGCAAAATTGTGCATAGTGTTCACCCCCTGGTGGTGCTGTTCCCCTCCTGCAGGAAGGTTTGTGTCTGGGCTCCCAGTGAAGTCCCCTCACTGTGTCACTCGCACAGTAATATGTGGCCGTGTCCTCGGTCTTCAGGATGTTCATCTGCAGATACAGCGTGTTCTTGGCGTTGTCTCTGGAGATGGTGAATCGGCCCTTCACGGAGTCTGCGTAGTATATGCTACCTCCACTACTACTAATATATGCGACCCACTGCAGCCCCTTCCCTGGAGCCCGGCGGACCCAGTTCATGTGGTAGCTACTGAAGGTGAATCCAGAGGCTACACAGGTGAGTCTCAGGGACCCCCCAGGCTTCACCAGGTCTCCCCCAGATTCCACCAGCTGCACATCACACTGGACACCTGCAGACACAAGACATGTTTGTCAGGAAACTGTCACACATCCATTGGTTCTCACTCATATCCACTCACATACTCTGTGTCTCTCGTTCACCGTGAATTACCTTTTAAAAGAGCAACAAGGAAAACCCAGCCAAGCACAAACTCCATGGTGTGGTGTCTGTGTTCTGTGCTGATCACAGAATGGGAGCACCTGGGACACCCGGGGTTGGGGCTTCTCTCCCAGCTAGTGTCAGGACTGGGCTGGTTTTATCAGCACAGAGAGGGCTTCATTTGCATATGCTCTGACATATATATCACACTCCAGACTTAAATTTGATTCTTTATCCATTCATCAGTTGATGGATATTTAGGCTCTTTCCATAATCTGGCTATTGTTGAGAGTGCTGCTATTAACATTGG
Organism: Felis catus; assembly: GCF_018350175.1. Classification (NCBI taxonomy): domain Eukaryota; kingdom Metazoa; phylum Chordata; class Mammalia; order Carnivora; family Felidae; genus Felis; species Felis catus. The sequence goes on from NC_058373.1 coordinate 148,045,410, forward strand.
GGTACAAGTGGCCCTATGCATCAGTACTCCTGTATCCCTTGGATAAATTCCTAGCAGTGCTATTGCTGGGTCATAGGGTAGGTCTATTTTTAAGTTTCTGAGGAACCTCCACACTGCTTTCCAGAGCGGCTGCACCAATTTGCATTCCCACTAACAGGGCAAGAGGGTTCCCGTTTCTCCACATCCTCTCCAGCATCTATAGTCTCCTGATTTGTTCATTTTGGCCACTCTGACTGGCGTGAGGTGATACTTGAGTGTGGTTTTGATTTGTATTTCCCTGATAAGGAGCGATGCTGAACATCTTTTCATGTGCCTGTTGGCCATCCGGATGTCTTCTTTAGAGAAGTGTGGTTTATATACACAATGGAATATTACGTGGCAATGAGAAAAAATGAAAAATGGCCTTTTGTAGCAACGTGGATGGAACTGGAGAGTGTGATGCTAAGTGAAATAAGCCATACAGAGAACGACAGATACCATATGGTTTCACTCTTATGTGGATCCTGAGAAACTTAACAGGAACCCATGGGGGAGGGGAAGGGAAAAAAAAAAACAGGTTAGAGTGGGAGAGAGCCAAAGCATAAGAGACTCTTAAAAACTGAGAAAAAACTGAGGGTTGATGGGGGGTGGGAGGGAGGAGAGGGTGGGTGATGGGTATTGAGGAGGGCACCTTTTGGGATGAGCACTGGGTGTTGTATGGAAACCAATTTGTCAATAAATTTCATATAAAAAAAATTTGATTCTTTAAAAGTGAACGACAGGGTTAGGGATGCACTTGTAGTTTAGTTTGTGTAGATGGTGCTGTGACAATACGAAGAATTCTAATCAGTGAGCCCAGGTATATTTGCAGTCCTGTGTGCATTTTTACAGGTCTTTCATCAACATAGATCATTTTCACTCTACAAGTGTTTTACATACTTTTTGAAGTTTAATCCAAAATACTTTATTCTGTGCCATTTTCAATTGTATTATTTTGTTATTTGTTTTGCATATATTTCAATGCTGGTGTGTAGAATCACAGGTGGTTTATTTTTTATTCATTTATTTTTTTTTTCTTTTTGTATCCTGCCCTTTTCCTCATTTTTAAAAATTAGTTCTAATATTTTTTGTGGTATCTCTAGGCTTTTGTTATGTTTAAGATCATGTCATCTGCAAACAAGTAATTTTCTTTCCTCCTTACTGATTTAAATGTCTTTTATTTCTTTTTATTGCCAAAGTTTGTGGGTACTTCTTCTAGTTGTAGGATAAGTCTATCCTAGACTCCCGTGTAACGATTCAATTGAAATAAGGCTGATCTAAAGGGGATGTTAAATTTCATTTTGCAAGTGCACGGCCTTCCTAATGATATGATACCCAGAGAATGAACAAAGCAGGTGGCACTTGTGACTTTCAGACAACAAAACTTTGGATTTGGCAAGAGTTAAGGCAAAGGTGTGGGTTTGAGGTATTTAATTTGTCAACAAGTAACTAGGTTTGTTTGCACATCCTTCCTTTCCCTGTGTTCCGTATTCTGGTGCTAAGGATGTTTCTCCTCTCCTGGCACAGGGAAGGGAGTTTTCCCAAGGGAGATTTATTTCCTGCTGTCAAGGGACAAAGGACAGTCTTGAGTGTCCTTGGACTGGCTGTTTCTCACGTGGCTTTCATCCAAATCAGCAGTGTGACACGATGATATGGTTTGAGGCAGCATGTTTATTCTTCACATTATCATGTGGAATACTTATGTTGGGGGTGATCATCATTGCCTGGCTCCTGATGTGGCAGGAATGGTTTTCGTATTTTACTGTTCAATATGCTGTCAGAGGTGGGCTTTCATAGGGGCCCTATTCATGTGGAGGTAATTTTCTTCTCCTTTTTTGTCATTAACATGTTTGGTTTTTATTTTTTAAAATTTATATCCAAATTAGTTAGAATATAGTGCAACAAGGATTTCAGGAGTAGATTCCTTAGTGCCCCTTTCCCATTTAGCCCATTCCCTCCCACAACCCCTCCAGTAACCCTCAATTTTTTCTCCATATTTATGAGTCTCTTCTGTTTTGTCCCCCTCCCTGTTTTTATATTATTTTTGTTTTCCTTCCCTTATGTTCATCTGATTTGTCTCTTAAAGACCTTAAATGAGTAAAGTCATATGATTTTTGTCTTTCTCTGACTGACTCATTTCACTTAGCATAATACCCTCCCGTTCCATCCACATAGTTGCAAATGGCAAGATTTCATTCTTTTTGATTGCCGAGCCATACTCCGTTGTGTATATATACCACATTTTCTTTATCCGTGGTGGATTATTTGTTTTTTTGAGTGTTGAGTTTGATAAGTTCTTTATATATTTTGAAAACTAACTCTTTATCTGATATGTCATTTTCAAATATCTACTCCCATTTGTCAGTTGCCTTTTAGTTTTGTTTATTGATTCTTTGCTGTGTAGAACCTGTTTATCTTGATGAAATCCCAAGAGTTCATTTTTGCTATTGTTTCCCGTGCCTTTGGGGACATGTCTAGTAAGAAATTGCTCTGGCCAAGGTCAAAGAAGTTTGTACCTTTCTTCTCCTCTAGGATTTTGATGGTTTCCCTTTTCACATTCAGGTCTTTCATCCATTTTGAATTTATTTTTGTGTATATTGTAATAAAGTGGTCCAGTTTCATTACAGTTCCATGTTGCTGTCCAGTTTTCTCAACACCATTTGTTGAATAGACTGTCATTTTTCCATTTGATACTATTTCCTGCTCTGTCGAAGATTAGTTAACCATATAGTTATGGGTCGATTTCTGGGTTTTCCAATCTGTTATGTTAATCTATGTGTGTATTTTTATGCAGGTACTATACTGTCTTGATGACTATAGCATTGTAATATAGCCTGAAATCTAAATTGTGATGCCTCCAGGTTTTTTTTCTTTTTTGGTATTGCTTTGTGGATTCAGGGTCTTTTGTGGTTTCATGATAATTTTATTTTTGAAATGTTTTTATTTATTTTTGAGACAGAGAAAGAGAACATGAGCAGGGGAGGGGCAGAGAGAGAGAGGGGGAGACACAGAATCTGAAGCAGGCTTCAGGCTCTGAGCTGTCAGCATGGAGTCCAATGCGGGGCTCCAACTCACGGACTGTGAGATCATGACCTGAGCTGAAGTCAGACGCTTAACCAACTGAACCACCCAGGCTCCCATACCATGATAATTTTAGAATTATTGGTTCTAGCTCTGTGAAGAATGCTGGCATTATTAGACACGGATATTTGCATTGAATTACTTGCATTGAATGTCTAGATTGCTTTGGGTAGTATCAACTTTTTAACAATGTTTTTTCTTTTAATCCATGTGCTTGGAATATTTTTCCATTTCTTTGTGTCTTCTTCAATTTCTTCCATAAATGTCCCAGATTTTTCAGAGTGAAAATCTTTTAACTCTTTAGTTATGTTTATTTCAAGGTATCTTGTGGTTTTTGGTGTAATTGTACATGGGACCGATTCCTTGATTTCTCTTTCCCCTGCTTCGTTATTGTCGTATCAAAATGTAACAAATTTCTTTATGTTGATTTTGTATGCTGCACCTCACTCATTGTTTGCAGCCCCACTCCCAGGATGGAAACTCTTCCCTGGGCACAGTCCACTAGGGATGCTGGGAGCCTGGTTACCCCAGACCTGACTTGTATGGCAGGGGTCTCATGCCACAAGGACAGGCAAGCCTCAAAGAATTGAAGGTGTCACCCACCCATAAGCTGAGCCCTCAGTTTCCAAACTGTTTGGAATCCTGTTTGTCCCAGACACTGCAGATCTTTTCCAAGAGTTTTGCCCAGGTAAAGGGGGAGCTGGAGTAATCCACTAAAGCAAGGTGCAAATCTGTTCTGGTGCAACTGATTTCATTTGCAGCTTAGTGTGAGGAAGGTCTGGGCCTCATGTTGTTGGAGAGTCAGGTGCAGGAGACAGATGGTTTCAGTGGAGGATTCCTAACCTACTCCTGCTCACCTTCAGGAGAGAGCCAGAGACACGGACAGTGAAGGGAACAGCTCCTGTCATAACACATATCAGATTATGGCCTCAACAAGTCTCAATTCAGAGGAGTCCGAGGTTGTAGAGTTCAGTCTGTGGAGACTCCATACATCAGAGGGTGGTTGAACATAGGAGTTCTCTCAAATGAAGCAGAGTATCTCATCATGTGGTTTGGGAAAGAGATAAGGAATGCCCAACCAAATCACTGTCACCGTGGTCTGGCTGTGTGAATGTCCCAGGCCACACCACCTCTGTAATTATGGGACTACCGCCCTTCCCTCCACATCATGTCTTTGAGTTGCACCTGGTTTCAGGTGTGCGTCAGTAGTGTCACAGTTCTCTGGCAAAGCATCCCATTGATGGAAGTTTCATAGTTGGTTTATTCCTTTATATTTAGAAAAAACTTTTGCCATATTATTAGCTTCTAACACTAATAAAGATGCTATAAATATTTACACACCATTTATTTTCTGAGCATGGGATTTCATTCTTCAGGGCCAAATACTCGCGAGTGGTATTTCCATGTTCCTTTTTATGTCATCCATGTATAATTTCATCAGCAACAGCCAACGGGTTTTCCAGAACTGGTGTTTATTTTTCATTCCTACCTGCATTGTTTGAGGGCCCACGTATGCTGGATGCTCACCTAGATGTTGTTGTCAGAGTTGTTCATACCTGAGCCATCGGGATATGTGTATAGGGCATCTATTGCATTCTTGATTTGAATTTCCCTGACAGTCGATGGTGTGAAGAGTCTTCTCCAGTCCGTACCTAACGTGTCTATAACCTCAAGCATAGGAGGTCTACTACACAAGGTCGTGCTTGTTTTTTCGAGGTTTGTTTCCTTTCTTCCTATTGACTGTTAATGGTTCTTATCATATTCAAGATGCAGGTCCTTTGGTGGTTATACAATTTTTGAATATTGTCTCTTACTCTGTAACCTATCTTACTATTGATTGTCACCTGGGCAGATAAACATATTTGATTTTCACAAAGTCTATTTATACCATTTCTTTTTATGGGTCTTGTGTTCTTAGCTATAATTTTCATTTTCTTGATGATTGATTGCTTGTGACTAATATTTTTGTAAATGTTTATTCTTGATTGAGAGTAGAGACAGTACGTGAGTGGAGAAAAGCAGAGAGAGAGAGAGAGAGGAGACACAGAATCTGAAGCAGGCTCCAGGTTCTGAGCTGTCAGCATACAGCCTGACAACAGGGCTCAAACTCACAAACCGTGACATCAAGACCTGAGCTGAAGTGAGACACTTAACCGACTGGACCACCCAGGCACCCCACTTATTTCTTAACTTAGAATGTAACTAAAAGTCTTGTTTTTGTCTGGTTTCTCTCAATGTTGACTTGTTCCCTAATTGGTCTGTGGTGACTTAGTGTTTTGTTGTTTGTTTTTCAATTTATACACTCTAGCAACTCATTTTCATGGCATGTTTTTTTCATAATATATGGAAATTATGTTCTCATGCTGAAATTGAAGTTCAAATTTCACAAGAGTTGCTATGCTGTGTCTGTGGCCAGACTGCTCATCAGATTTTTTTTTCAATATATGAAATTTATTGTCAAATTGGTTTCCATACAACACCCAGTACTCATCCCAAAAGGTGCCCTCCTCAATACCCATCACCCACCCTCCCCTCCCTCCTACCCCCCATCAACCCTCAGGTTATTCTCAGTTTTTAAGAGTCTCTTATGCTTTGGCTCTCTCCCACTCTAACTCTTTTTTTTTTCCTTCCCCTCCTCCATGGGTTTCTGTTAAGTTTCTCAGGATCCACATAAGTGTGAAAACATATGGTATCTGTCTTTCTCTGTATGGCTTATTTCACTTAGCATCACTCTCTCCAGTTCCATCCACGTTGCTACAAAGGGCCATATTTCGTTCTTTCTCAGATTTGATAGATGTGCTCCTGGGTCAAAAAACACGTTTACCTTTTCAGGTGGTGGGATTTCTACATGTATCAGGAGCCATTGAGCTCTGTGCAAACAACTGAGTTCTTGACACAGGATTTTTCCTTTGAAATTCTATGTGAAACCCTGAAAATCCATTTTTTGCATTGTCACTTTCAGACACTATTCAGACACTTCATGAATAGAACACATTGAAACTCTTGTATCATTTCCTAAAATTATTTTACTCTTGCATGTTTGGGACTATAATTTTTCTTTTTCCTTCCAAGGGGAGCTCATATCTGCATTTGTGGAATTCTTCCAGGCTTCTCATCTCTTAATCCTTTTCCAATGTGCTGTGCAGTTTGTTACCAAACGGATACTTAGGTTTACTTGTACTCTGCCACACTAGGTGATAGGAGCTGCAAGACAGGCTGCACCATATGGGCTTTATTTTGTCCTCTTGTATGTGATCTATCATATTGAATGTTTATAGAACATGTAGCCCCTCACTTTCATGCACCACTAACAGGGTACATGGTTCTTTGAAAAGAGACAGGAAAGGAAGACAAGGGAGCTGAGATAGCAAGTCAGGGGAGGAAACCCAGAGCTTCTCAGGAAGTTTTAAGTTTCCACTCTTTCTAGTTCTGCAGATGTAGGTCCCTGCTGAGGCCCAACCTGGGTTCTTGTGCAGGTGTCTGGACAAGCTTCCATGATGTGTGGGCACAGTGGAGTTGAGAAGGTCAGCTGTGGTTTGAATTCCAGCCCACCTGGCACCGCTGTGAAAATTCATGCATACATTAATTAATGTCCACTACCTTAGGGATAAAATGGGTAAATGCAAGACGTTAGACTCACTACCTTAAATTCCATGTTCATGAGAACTTGTGACAATAATTATCCCTTCTTTTTTTCCCATATTTTTAATTTTTAAGTATGTGTTTAAATTTTTGTTAGTTAAAATATTGTGTGATATTAATTTCAGTAGTAGAATTTATTGATTCATCACTTACACTGACACCCAGTACTCATCACAACGTATGGCCTAGTTAATCCCCATCACCCATTATCCCATCCCCCACACACCTGCCCTTCAGCAACCCTGTTTATTCTCTAACCTTAGAGTTTTTTATGATTTCTTGCTCTTTTTTCCCTTCCCCTATGATCATCTGTTGTGTTTCTGAAATTCCCCATATGAGGAAATCATATGGTGTTTGTATTTCTTTGACTGGCTTACTTCACTTAGCATGATAGCCTCCAGCTGCATCAACATCATTGCAAATGGCAAGATTTCATTTTTTTCTGACTGTGTAATATTCCATTCTATACATATAGCGGATTCATCACTTGGGGGACTTTTGGTCTCTTTCATGAGTTTGGCTGTCATAGTTAATGCTGCTGTAAACATTGGGGTGCACGTGTGTCCTCAAATCAGAATTTTTGTATCCTTTGGGTGAATTCCTAGTAGAGCAATTACTGGATTGGAAGGTAGTTTCATTTTTAGTTTTTAAACTGTTTCTGGAATGATCCGGGCACTTTGCATTCCCACCAAGAGTATAAAAGGGTTCCCGTTTCTCCTCTTCCTCATCAATACCTGTTGTTTCCTGAGTTGTTAATTGTAGCCATTCTGACATGTGTGCGGTCGTCTCTCATTCTAGTTTTGATTTGTAATTCCCTGATGATGAGTGATGTTGAACATATGTTCGTGTGTTGGTTAGCCATCTGAATGCTTTGTTTGGAAATGTGTCTCCTTATGTCTTCTGACCATTTCTTCACTGGATTTTTTTTATTTTGGGTGTTGAGTATGAGAAGTTTTTTTTATAGAGTTTGGATAGTAAGCATGTATCAGATATGTGGTTTGCAATTACCATTTTAAATTCTGTAGAATGCCTTTTAGATTGTTTCTTTAGCTGCCCAGAAGCTTTTCATTTTGATGAGGTCCCAGTAGTTCAAGTTTGCTTTTATTTCCCTTGCCTCTCGAGACACGTCTAGTAAGAAGTTGCTATATCCGATGTCCAGGAGGTTGCTGCCTATGTTCTCCTCTAGGATTTGATGGTCTCCTGTCTCACATTTAAGTCTTTCACCCATTTAGATTTATTTTTGTGTATAGAGTAAGAAAGTGGTTCAGTTTCATTCTTCTGCATGTTCTGGTCCAGTTTTCCCAACACCCTTTGTTGACAAGACTGTCTTTTTTTCCCATTACATAGTCTTTCCTACTTCATCCAAGATGAGGTGGCCATACATTTGTGAGTCCATATCTGGGTTTACTATTCTGTTCTTTTGATCTATGTGTCTCTTTTGTGCTTGTAGCTTACTGTCTTGATAAGTACAGTTTTGTAATATAGCATGAAATCCACAATCATGAAGTCTCCCATTTCTTTGTGTAGCATAGACATTTCAACACTCCTTGCTCCTTAAATCCATGAACATTGAAGGTGTTTCCATTTCTTTGTGTCATCCTCAGTTTCTTTCACTGTTTTTATAGTTTTCAGAGTATATATATTTTTACTCTTTAGATATCCTATTATTTTTGGTGCAGTTGTAAACGGGATAGATTGTTTTTTGATTTATCTTTCTGTTTCTTCATTATTGCTGTGTAGAAATGCAGTAGATTTCACTATGTTGATATTGTATTTTGTGACTTTGCTGATTTTGTGTATGAGTTCTTGCAATATTTTGGTGGAGTCTTGAGTTTTCTATATAGAGTGTATGTCACCTGTGAAGAGGGCAAGTTTGACTTCTTCCTTTCCAACTTGAATACCTTTATTTTTTTGTTGTCTGTTTTTGAGGATAAGACTTGCAGTGCTATGTTAAGTAGACTGATGGGAGTGGGTATCCCTCTTATATTCCTGACAGTAGTGGAAAAGTTTTTTTTTTCTTTTTTTTTTTTTTTACCTACTGAGGATATTAGCTGTGGCATTTTCATGTATGGACTGTATGATGTCGAGGTGTGTTTTCTGTATCCCTTGTTGAGGGTGTTATCAAGAAAGGATGCTGTACTTTGTCAAATTTTTTTTTGCATCTATTGAGAGGGTCATATCGTTCATATTCTTTCTCTGATTGATGGTATATATTACATTGACTTATTTCTGACTATTGAACCACCCTTCCAGCCAAGGAATAAATCCCACCTGGTCACGTTAAAGGATCCTTTTAATGTATTGTTGGATTCATTTGCAAGTATTTTCTTGACAATTGTTGCATCCATGCTCAGTAGGGCTAGTGACCTTCAGTCTCATTTTTAGTGGGGTTTAATCTGGTTTGAAACCATGGTCATACTGATCTTATAGAATGAATTTGGAAGTCTTCTTTCCATTTCTATTATTTGGAACAGTTGTTAAGATGGGAATATTCTATTCTACTTAAATAGAATATTTGACACTCTTCTTAAATATCTGGTAGAATTCACCTGTGAACTTATCTGGTCCTGGAATTTTGTGTGTCAGTAGATTTTTGATTAATGATTCCATTTCTTTGCTCATTATCAGTCTGTTCACGTATTCAACTTCCTCCTCTTTCATATTAGGTAGTTTACATTATTCTGGGAATTTATCCCTTTCTTCCAGATTGCCCAATTTGTTGGCATATAAATTTCCAAACTATTTTCTCATAGTTGTATTTCTGTGGTGTTAGTCGCGATGTCTCCTCTCATATTCTAAATATATTTATTTTGTCCTTTCTCTTTTGTTTTTGCTAAGTCTGCTCTTGGGTTTATCATTTTTATTTATTCTTACAAAAACCAACTTATAGTTTCATTCACCTGTTCTACTGTTTTTCTTTGTTTCTATATCATTTATTTCTGCTCTAATCTTTTTGTTTACCTGTTCCTGCTGGCTTTAGGGTTCATTGGCTGGCCTTTTTCTAGCTCCTTTAGTTGTAAAGGGGTTGTGTGTTTGAACTTTTCTTCTTTCTTGAGCTTGGCCTCTACTGCTACACATTTCACCCTTCCATCAAGTTTGCTGCATCCAGATGGTTTGTAACTGGAATGTTTTCATTTTCATTTGCTTCTATGTATTTTGTATTGCTTCTGTAATTTCCTGAAAATCTCATTCAGCTTTTACACAATGTTCTTTAACCTAATGTATTGGTGGTGTTGCCCAAATGTTTTTGTGGTTGACTTCAAGTTTCATAGTGTTGTGGTTTGAAAATACGCATGGAATGATCTCAGTCTTTTTGTACTTGTAGAGGGCTGATTTGTGGCAGATTATGTGATCTGTTCTGGAGAATATTCAATGCGCACTCAAAAAGAATCTGTATTCTGGTGCTTTAGGATGGAATGTTCTGAATATATCTGTTAAGTCCATTCAGTCTGTGTGTCTTTGAAAGCCATTGTTTCCTTATTGATTTTCAGCTCAGATTGTCTGTCCCTTGCTGTAAGTGGAGTGTTAACATTCTCTATTATTACTATTGTCTATTAAAATGAGTTTATGTTTCATATTAACTTATTTATATATTTCAGTGCTTACATTTTTTGGGTATAAATATTTAAAGCTTTACATCTTCTTGTTGGATATACTCCTTTATGATGATATACTGCCTTCCTGATCTCTTGTAATGAACTTTGGTTTGAAATCTATGTAGTGTGATATGAGTATGGTACTGGAACTTTCTTTTGATGTCCATTAGCATGATAAATTGTTCTACCTCCCCTCATTTTCAGTCTATAGGTATTATAAGTTGAAAATGAGTCAATTGCATGCAGTGTATAGGAGGATCTTGTATTTGTTTTTATCCATTCTGATATCCTATGTCTTTTGATTGGAGCATGTTGCCCTTTTACATTCACAGTGATTATTGATACATATAAACTTAGTGCCATTGTATTACCTCTAGAGTGATTGTTTCCGGAGATTTTCTCTGTTTATTCCTAGTCTTTGTTACTTTTAGTCTTCCTTCCCACTCAAAGAGTCCCCTTTAATTTCTCACAGGGCTGATTTAGAGGCCATGAACTTCTTTGGTTTTTGTTTGTCTGGGAAATTCTATCACTCCTTGTATCTGAATGACTGCCTTACTGGAGAAACTATTCTTGGCTGTGTAATTTTCAATTGCACATGTTGAGGATATGATGCCACTCCCTACTTGCATGAAGGTGTCTGTGGAGACAACTGCCATTGTGTTTTTAATCTTCCCTTGTTAGTTAGCGACTTCTTTTGTGTTGCTGCTTTTAAGGTTTTTCTTTATCTGAATTTTTTGCCATTCTTCCTACGATATGTCTCAGAGTTGGCCTGTTTTTTTTTTTTTTTTTTTTTTAATTTAATGGGTGTTCTCTCTGCCTCCTAGATGTGGACGTCTGTTTCCTTCCCCAGCTTGTGGAAATTTTCTCTATAATTCACTCAGATAAAACGTATCCCTCTTTTTCTCCACTTCTTTTGGGACTCCTTTCAAAAGAATGTTATTACAGTTTATGGAGTTGCTGGTTTCCCTAAGTTTGTGATGCAATATTTTAATTTTCCTCTTCCTTCCAGCTTCATTTCCCCCATAATTTTATCTTCTATGTGCCTTCCTCATTCATCTGCTTCTTTCAGCCTTGAGGTCATTATATCCAATCAGTTTCACATCTCGGTTACAACATTTAAAATTTCATGCTGACTAGGTTTTAGGTCTTTTCTGTTTGCAGTAAGGGTATCCCTCATGTCTCATATATTTTCCTCAAGCACAGCTGGTATCCTTATGATACTTTTTAAAATCCTGTTTCATTATAAGAGTTTTTAGAAATTCTGTTTGAAACATATTATTTATATGTGTTTTAATTATATCCCTCACAATGACCTTTTATCGTTTTTTCTTTTAGGATGAATTCCACAATCATGTTGTTGTCTATGTCTCTGCCTTCTTAAATGTTTTAGAAAATCCTGTTATTTTTTCTGCTTCTAGGGTAGTATCTTTATTGAGAAGTGTTCACATACTGTCCAGGGCCTGACACTTCATGAAGCATTTGTTTTATGTTCCATGGCACTGTGCTGTCATGTTTTGGCTGCTCTGTCCCTCAGGACAGTCCTCTGCAGAGTTTCTCCTTGCCTCCAGTGGGGAATTTTGGACCTTGTCCCCAGTGTTGTGAGTTTTAACTAGGTGAGTTTGGTCTGCTTGTTAAAAGAGGCTAATTCCTATCTCCCCTAGAGGTGAAGCTATTCCTCACTATATGGTCAGTTTACTTGGTGCCTGTGGGTGTATACAGTGGTCTTTGGAGGGAGGGGTGCAGTGGTGTTCTGGTTGCCAGGCACTCTTTCCTGGTAAGCAAGCACTTGATGGGAGCAGGAGTAGGTGGAGCTTGGTGTTAGTGGCTCAGCTTCCACTGGGGATGCTGTGCTGCTGAGTGAAATCTGTCAATGTTGATTGGTGGGAGGAAATATTGGCGTCAGCTCCCTCTCTAGTCCCTGGAGTTGGAGTTCCCAGTCTCCCCTGTTCAGGAAGCCCTCACACAGAGAGAACACTTGTGGGTCCCAGGCTTCTGTCAGAATTGCTTTCACCCTGTCTGTGTCCAAGCCATGGGCCCATCTGGTGGCACAGGGTGGCACAGGGTGGCACAGCCCTCGTGGCACAGGGCTCTTACATTTTATCTTAGGAGCTCTAGCTGGGTTTGAAAACTGCACATTATGTGAACTCAATATGTCAGGGACCCCAATGATCCTCTGGGAGAGGGTATTGATGTGCTCTGCCTGGTTTACCGCAGAGCTGGTTTACCCCAGAAGATCAGTTGCATGAACACTAGGGGCTTGGAGTTCATGGTGAAGAACAACAAGAAGGCAGTGTCCAGTTAGCTGCTCTCAGAAGAGGCTCCTATGCTAATGATCAGGGAATTTTAATGGTGCCTGTCAGCTCTCCTGTCCTATGAGAGGCAATGCCCCATCTCCCAAACGCACTCCAAGAAGGGAATTGTCTCTCCCGATGTGACCCAGGGGATACTCAGACTACAGTTCCCCTTATGGGCCTCTCCTCTCCTTCACAGGAGCACTGCTATGCCCACCAGGCTCCACCCCAATGATGGAATCGACTTAAATCTTCAGTCTTTGAGCTCCACGTTTACAGGAAGTTGACTTTTCATGATTAACTTTATAGGTTATCTTGACTGCGTCATGGGTGCCCAGATTCACCACTGTTTCTGTGGATGTCTGTGATGTGTTCCAGAAGAGAATGGGATTTCCATCCATGGTTTCTTTCTGCCTGGGCACCACCCATTCCATTAAGGTTGTGAATAGAATCTGATGCAGATGGAGGAAGAATTCCCTCATTTTTACTTCCCATGTGCTTGTTTGAACTGGAATATTGGTCTCCTCTGGCCCTTGTTCTGAGAGTTACATCATCAGCTCTCCACGTTCTGAGATTAGACACTAGTTCAGAATCAGACAAGAATTACATCACTGGTTTTCCTGGGTCTTCAGCTTGTGACAGTAGATCATGGGACTTCTCAACCTCTTTTGTCATGTAAACTAATGTGCTTTGGGTTCTTTTGCTCAAGGGAATCCTGACTAATACATGGAGATTATTTATCTCTCGTTTAGAGGAATTGAATAAAGCTGTAGCTCACTTAAAGTCCTGAGTTGCAAGTGCCAGGAGGGAAGTGTGACGTTGTTTGACTGGGTCCAGGACTGGGTGAGGATAAGGAGGAGCTGTGGGATCCTGTGGTCCTGGCTGCACAGGGAGTGCATCTGGGAATCCTGTAAAGGTTCAGCTGTTGTGCCTCAGGAAATGTGTAATTCACTCATGTTCTTGGACCAGAGTAAGCAAGGGCAAACCACTGTGTCTTTGTGCATGCCAGTGTAGTTTTCCTATGACAACGCAGTTGCTAATTCAGACGTTAATAGGTAAACACAGAATCATATAACCAGGGAGACTCCCTGGGGAAACTGCTGTGTGGAGAGGAAGCCCCAGACCCTGACAGGAAACCTGCCTATAACCTCCATCTGCACCTGCTCTTGGGCACTCAAAGCAGAATTGTGCATATTGTGCATCCCCCTGGTGGTGCTGATCCCCTCCTGCAGGGAGGTTTGTATCTGGGCTCCCAGTGAGGTCCCCTCACCATGTCTCTTACACAGTAATACATGGTCTTGTACTCGGTCTTCAGGTTGTTCTTCTGCAGATACAGCGTGTTCTTGGAGTTGTCTCTGGAGATGGTGAATTGGCCCTTCATGGAGTCTGCATAGTTTGTGCTACCTCCACTACCACTAATTTCTGCGACCCACTGCAGCCCCTTCCCTGGAGCCTGGCGGACCCAGCTCATCCAATAGCCACTGAAGGTGAATCCAGAGGCTACACAGGTGAGTCTCAGGGTCCCCCCAGGCTTCACCAGGTCTCCCCCAGACTCCACCAGCTGCACGTCACACTGGACACCTACAGACACAAGACATGTTGGTCAGGAAACTGTCACACATCCACAGGTTCTCACTCATATCCACTCACATACTCAGTGTCTCCCGTTCACCATAAATTACCTTTTAAAAGAGCAACCAGGAAAACCCAGCCCAGAACAAACTCCATGGTTAGGTGTCTGTGTTCCGTCCTGATCACAGAATGGGAACACCTGGGACTCCCAGGACTGGGGCTCCTCTCCCAGCTGCAGTGTCGGGGCTGGGCTGGGTTTATCATTATGGAGAGGGCCCTATTTGCATGTCCTCTGACATATATATCAAACTCCACACTTAGACTTGATTCTTTAAAAGTGAACGACAGGGTTAAGGACGCACTTCTACATTAGTTTGTGTGAATGGTGCAGTGACAATATGAAGAATTCTTTTTCATTTTTTCAGTTTTGGAGTTTTACCTTTATTGAGGTTTCGGCATAACGTTTAAGAAATTTTTACCTCAACGTCATGATCACTCAGTATTTTCTTTATATATATATATTATTTTTATTATTTATTTATTTAGTTTTATTAATTAAAATTTATATCCAAATTAGCATATATTGCAACAATGATTTCAGGATTGGATTCCTTAGTTCCCCCTTACCAGTTTAGCCCATCCCCCTCCCAAAATCCTTCCAGCAACCCTCTGTTTGTTCTCCATATATGAGTCTCTTATACTCTGTCCCCTCCATGCTTTTATATTATTTTTGTTTCCCATCCATTATGTTTATCTGTTTTGTCTCTTAAAGTCCTCATATGAGTGATGTCATATGATTTTTGTCTTTCTCTGACTAATTTCACTTAGCATAATACCCTCCAGTTCCACCCACGTAGTTGCAAATGGAAAGATTTCATTCTTTTTGATTGCCTAGTAAGACTCCATTGTATGTATATATATACCATATCTTCTTTATCCATTCATCCATTGATGGACATTTGGGCTCTTTTCGTATTTTGACTATTGTTGATAGTGCTGCTATAAACATGGGGGTGCATGTGTCCCTTCGAAACAGATCACCTGTGTCCCGTGTATAAATGCCTAGTGGTGCAATTGCTGAGTCATAAGGTACTTATATTTTAGTTTTTTGACAAACCTCCATACAGCTTTCCAGAGTGGCTGCACCAGCTTGCATTCCCACCAACAATGCAAAAGAGATCCTCTCTCTGCATCCTTGCCAACATCTGTTGTTGCCTGAGTTGTTAATGTTAGCCATTCTGACAGGTGTCAGGTGGTATCTCATTAGGGTTTTGATTTGCATTTCCGTGATGATGAGTGATGTGGAGCATTTTTTCATGTGTTGGTTGGCCATCTGGATGTCTTCTTTGGAGATGTGTCTATTCATGTCTTTTGCCCGTTTCTTCACTGGATTTTTTGTGTTTTGGGTGTTGGATACTAACCCTTTGGATTTTATAGATTTTGGATACTAACCCGTTATCTGAGATGCCATTTGAAAATATCTTCTCCCATTCTGTCAGTTGAATTTTAATTTTGCTGATTGTTTGCCTTCACTGTGCAGAAGCTTTTTATTTTGATGAGGTCCCAGTCGTTCATTTTTGCTTTTATTTCCCTTGCTTCTGGGGACGTGTTGAGTAGCAAATTGCTGTGGCCAAGATCAAGGATGTTTTTGCCTGTTTTCTCCTCGAGGATTTTGATGGTTTCCTGATTTAATTGAGGTCTTTCATCCATTTTGAGTGTATTTTGTGAATGGTGTAGGAAAGTGGTTCAGGTTCATTCTTCTGCATGTCGCTGTCCAGTTTTCCCAGCACCACTTGCTGAAGAAACTTTCTTTATTCCATTGGTATTCTTTCCTGCTTTGTCAAAGATTAGTTGGCCATATGTTTGTGGGTCCACTTCTGGGTTTTTTAATCTGTTCCATTGATCTGAGTGTCTGTTCTTGTTTTTGTTTTTAAAATTTTTGGCGTTTATTTATTACTTTTGAGAGACAAAGAGCATGAGCGGGGGAGGGGAGAGAGAGAGGGAGGCAGAGAATTCCAATAGGCTCCAGGCTCTGAGCTGTCAGCACATAGCCCGTTGCGGGACTCAAACTCATGGGCCACAAGATCCTGACCTGAGTCAAAGTCAGACGCTTAACTGACTGATCCACCCAGACGCCCCTGAATGTCTGTGCTTGTGCCAGTACCATACTGTCTTGATCATTACAGCTTTGTAGTATAGCTTGAAGCCTGGGATTATGATGTCTCCTGCTTTGGTTTTGTTTTTCAAGATCACTTTGGCTATTCGGGGTCTTTTCTGTTCCATACAAATTTTAGGATTATTTGTCTAGCTCTGTGAAGAATGCTGGTGTCACTTCGATCGGGATTGCATTGATTATGTACATTGTTTTGGGTACTATCGGCGTTTTAACAATATTTGTTCTTCCTATCCAGGAGCGTGGAATCTTTTTCCATATTTTGCCATCTTCAATTTCTTTCATAAGGTTTCTATCATTTTTAGTGTATAGAGTTTCGTCTCTTTGGTTAGATTTATTCCTAGGTATTTTATGGTTTTTGGTGCTACTGTAAATGGGATAGATTCCTTGTTTTCTTTTCTGTCACTTCATTGTGGGTATATAGGAATTCAACTGATTTCTCTGCGTTGATTTTGTATCCTGCCACTTTGCTGAAGTTATGAATCAATTCTAGCAGTTTTTTGGTGGAGTCTTTTGGGTTTTCCATATAGAGTATCGTGTCATCTGTGAAGAGTGAAAGTTTGACCCCTTCCTGGCTGATTTGTATGCCTTTTGTTTCTTTGTGTTGTCTGCTTGCAGATGCTAAGACTTCCAATAATCTGTTGAATAACAGTGGCAAGAGTGGACATCCCTGTCTTGTTCCTGACCTTAGGGAGAAAGCTCTCAGTTTTTCCCCATTGAGGATGATATTAGCATTGGGTCGTTCATAGATGGCTTTTATGATCTCGAGGTATGGTCCTTCTATCCCTACTTTCTTGAGGGTTTTTATCAAGAAAGGATGTTGTATTTTGTCAAATGCTTTCTCTGCGTCTATGGAGAGGATCATATGGTTCCTGTCCTTTCTTTTACCGATGTGATGAATCACGTTAATTGTTTTACAGATATTGAGCCAGCCCTGCATCCCAGGTATAAATCCCACTTGGTCGTGGTCATTAATTTTTTAAATGTATTATTGTTTCTGGTTGGATAATATCTTGTTGAGGATTTTTGCATCCATGTTCATCAGGGAAATTGGTCTCTAGTTCTCCTTTTAAGTGAGGTCTCTGTCTGGTTTTGGAATCAAGGTAATGATGGCTTCATAGAAAGAGTTTTGAAGTTTTCTTTCCATTTCTATTTTTTGGAACAGTTTCAAGAGAATAGGTGTTAACTCTTCCTTAAATGTTTGGTAGAATTTCCCTGGAAAGCTATCTGGTACTGGACTGTTGTCTTTTGGCAGATTTTTGGTTACTAATTTGATTTCCTTACTGGTTATGGGTCGGTTCAAATTTTCTATTTCTTCCTATTTCAGTTTTGGTAGTGTATATGTTTCTAGGAATTCGCCCCTTTCTTCCAGATTGTCCATTCTATTGGCATATAACTGTTCATAATATTTTCTTATTACTGTTTTTATTTCTGTTGTGTTCGTTGTGATGTCTCCTCTGTCATTCTTGATTTTATTTATTTGGGTCCTTTCCTTTTTCTTTTTGATCAATCTGGATAGTGGTTTATCAATTTTTTTAATTCTTTCAAAGAACCAGCTTTTAGTTTCATTGATCTGTTGTACTGTTTTTTTCTTTGGTTTCGATAAGATTAATTTCTGCTCTAATCTTTATTATTCCCTGTCTTCTGCTGGTTTTGGGTTTTATTTGCTGTTCTCTTCCAGCTTCTTAAGGTGTAAGGTTAGGTTGTGTATCTGAGATCTTTCTTCTTTCTTTAGGAAGGAACAGAGTGCTATATCTTTCTTCTTATGGCTGCCTTTGCTGCATCCTAGAGGTTTGCGTTGTGGTGTTATGTTTTTCATTGACTTCCATATACTTTTCAATTTCCTCTTTAACTGTTTGGTTAGCCCTTTCATTCTTTAGTAGGATGTTCTTCAGTCTCCAAGTCTTTGTTACCTTTCCAAATTTTTTCTTGTGGTTGATTTCGAGTTCATGGCAATTGTGGTCTGAAATTATGTATGGTAGGATCTCAATCTTTTTGTGCTTACTTTGGCTGGTTTGTGCCCAAGTATATGGTCTATTCTGGAGAACGTTCCATGGGCACTGGAGAAGAATGCATATTCTGTTTCTTTAGGATGAAATGTTCTGAATATATCTGTTAAGTCCATCTGGTCGAGTGTGTCATTCAATGCTATTGTTTTCTTGTGGATTTTTTTATTAGATCATCTGTCCATTGCTGTGAGTGGGGTGTTGAAGTCTCCTACTATTATGGTATTCTTATCGATGAGTTTATTTATGTTTGTGATTAATTGATTTATATATTTGGGTGCTCTCACATTTGGCTCATAAATGTTTACAGTTGTTAGGTCTTCTTGGTGGATAGACCCCTTGATTATGAACGATATAATGCCCTTCTGCATTTTTTGATACAGTCTTTATTTTAAAGTATAGATTGTGTGATATCAGTATGGCTACTCCGGCTTTCTTTTGTTGACCATTAGCATGATAGATGGCTCTCATTCCCCTTATTTAAATACGGAGGTGTCTTTAGGTCTAAAATGCGTCTCTTATGAAAAGCATATAGATGGATCTTGTTTTCTTATCCATTCCATTACCCTATGTATTTTGATTGGAGAATTGAGTCCAATGACACTTAGAGTGAATACTGAAATATATGAGTCTATTGCCATTATGATGCTTGTAGAGTTGGAGTTTCTGGTGGTGTTCTCTGGTCTTTCTAATCTTTGTTACTTTTGGTATTTATTTATCTATCTATCTATCTATCTATCTATTTATTTATTTATTTATTTATTTATTTATTTATTTATTTATTTATTTATATTTTCATCTTATCTCCTCTCAGAGAGTCTCCCTTAAAATTTCCTGAAGACCTGGTTTAGTGCTCACAATCTCCTTTAATTTTTGTTTGTATGGGGATCTTTTTATCTCTCCTTCTATTTTGAATGACAGCCTTGCTAGATACAGAATTCGTGGCTGCATATTTTTCTGATTCAGCACATTGGATATATCCCACCAGTCCTTTCTGTCCTGCCAACTTTCTGTGGATAGGTCTGCTGCAAACCTGATCTGTCTTCCCTTGCTGGTTAGGGACTTTGTTTCCCTGTTGGTTTTATGATTCTCTTTGCCTGAGTACTTTGTCAATTTGACTATGATGTACCTTGTTGATGGTCAGTTTTTGTTGAATCTAATGGAGTACTCTGTGCTTCATGGATTTTGATGTCTGTGTCTTTGCCCAAGTTAGGAAATTTTTCCTCTAAGATTTACTCACCTAACCCTTCCACCCGTATTTCTCTATTCCACTTCTGGGACCCCTATGATTCTCATGTTTTTCCTTTTTAAGGAGTCACTGATTTCTCTAATTCTTAAATCGTGCTCTTTTGCCTTAATCTCCCTGTTTTTTTCTGCTTCATTATTCTCTATAACTTTGTCCTCTATATCGCTGATTGCCTATTCTGCCTCATCCATCCGTGCCACCGTTGCATCCATCTGTGATTGCACCTCAGTTATAGCATTTTAAATTTCATTCTCGCTATTTTTTACTTCTTGTATCTCTATAGAAAGTGATTCTAATCTATTTTTTACTCCAGCTAGTATTCTTATTATTTTGATCCTAATTGTGGTTCTGACATCTTGCTTGTATCTGTGTTGGTTAAATCCCTGGCCGTCGTTTGTTCTTGATCTTTTTTTGGGGGGTGAATTCCTTTGTTTTGTCATTTTGAAGGGAGAAAAGGAATTAATGAGGTCGCAAAATTGAAAAAAAGATACAATTACAAAATATTAAAATTAAAAATTAAACACACACACACACACACACACACAAATCGAATAGATGATGCTATATTGCTAGATCCTATGTGTTTTTTGGTTTTGGTGTTGAAAGTGTTTTGACATATATGAGAGAAAAAGGGAGGGGAGAAAAAAAAAGGACATCATTTGATAATTTGAAACAATGAATACACTGAAGTAGACTAAAATGAGATGATGGAAGTAAAATAGAGTTTGAAAAAAATTTACACAAAATTAAAAAATATACTAGAAAAAAGGAAAGAAAGATATTTTTAATAAAAATTAAAAATAAATGTGATTTTTTTCTTTTTCTGTATTCAAGAAAAAAGAAAGGAAATGAAAAAGAGAAAAAAGATTTTAAAAAAAAGGAGAAAAAGGAAATCGTTTGAAAATTCAAGAAAGTGAATACATTGTAGTAGACTAAAACAAAATGATGGTAGTAAAATAGAACTTGAAAAAATTTACAAAAAGCATACAATATAGTAGGAAATTTGAATAAAAATATTTTTAATAGAAATTGAAGTAAAATGAAGTTTTTCTCTTTCTGCATTCAAGAAAAACTACAGAAATGAAGAAGAGAAAAAAATAAAAAAATTAAAAGAAAACTGTTTTGAAATTTGAAAAGGGGAATACACTGAAGTAGACTAAAATAAAATCATGGAAGTAGAATACAATTTGAAAAAAAATTACACAAATGTAAAATATATAGTAATAAAATAAGAGAATAATATTTTAATAAAAATTGTTTATAAAAATGAATTTTTTCTCTTTCTGCATTCAAGAAGAAGGAAAAGAAAGAAAATTGAGTAGATGAACCTGCTAACAGATTGGAGTAGGACTGAAATTACTTTGTTATACCCTAGATGTAGCGCTTTATAGTCCATAAACTAAGATGGCAGTGAGGCTTGTGTTCCTGAAGAGCCCAGTTGGCCCAGTTGGGAGGGGCTCAGTGTAATGGCTCCACTATCCACTAGATGGCGCTTCTAGCATCCTGGGGTGGATTGTTGCGGTTCTTGTAGGTGCCTATGCGCCTGCACAGGAGAGGTGAAAATGGCGCCACCCAGCTACCCAATCTGTTTTCCCGGATCAGCAATCGCACACCCTTCCTCTGTCTTCAGCTGTCTTCCACTCCCTGCTCCTTCACATTCCGTGTCCAGGTCCCAGGCCACACCTCTCTCCCATGTTTTGTCTCAGATGTGGTGGTTTCCCCAGCCCCTTACTCCCAAAGGACTGTGGATTGACCTGTTCTGCCCCTCTGTGGGAGGGTCTCACAGGGCAATGGCCGAATGAGCAGTGGCCAAATATCGGCTTCACGCAGGAATGTTTGCTAAACCCTGCTGCTGCCAGTGCCCTGAGACTGTGGCCAGGTGCCAACCTGCCCAAGAAAAAGTTCGTGAGAGAGTGTAGCAGCAGCGTTTCAGGGAATATGGAAAATCACACCACACGTCTGGCACCAGGCTTCACCCTAAACGACCTTGTTCCAGCACCAGCAAATGTGGCCATTTTCTGGGGTCTTCTGGGACCAGATGGCTTCCACAGTCTCTACAGAATGTCCTACCAGCAGTGGAACCACTTTTCCCTGTGTGGCTCAAGAACCTCGTGAACCCCACTCTGTTCCTGGGATTCTCCCTTCCCACCAGAGCACCTCCAGGTATCGAGCTGTGGAGTTGCAGCCTTTGCTGTCCCCTTGTTTATAGTCTTAGTGGAATTTACATACTCTCCTTTCTCCTTTCTCCCTTTTTAGTTTAGTCTCTGTAGCTGTTTCCAATTTTCCACGTTCTGTCCAGCTGATTTTGGGGAGGGGTGCTTTTCCTGTATTCTCCCCCACCCCCCAGTCTCCGTCTTCTCTCCACCTGCAAAAGCACCTCCCTTGCTGTGGCTTCCCCCTCTCCAAGGCCACCTCTTCACGCCATGTAGTTGCTGAATTCTGTGGTTCAGGTTGTGCAGATTGTTGTGTTAATCCTCAATCAGTTTTCTAGGTGTGTAGGATGGTTTAGTGTTGGTCTGGCTGTATTTCATGGATGCAAGACACACAAAATCTTCCATGCTGTTCCGCCATCTTGTCTTGTCCCCCAGTGACTGCCCAATTTTCATTTGAGCATTTGAAGATATCATGCCACTCCCTTCTTTCCTACAGTTTTCTGTGGACAGTTCTGCCATAATCTTTTTTTATCTTCCCATATTCTTTAGTGAACTCTTCTGTCTTCATGCTTACAGGATTTTTTTTATTTGTGTATTTTGTGAATTTTACTATCTTATGTCTCAGAGTTGGCCTGATTTTTTTATTTTATTTTAATGGGAGTTCTCTGTGACTCATAGTTGTGGACGTCTGATTCCTTCACTATTTAGTAGAAATTTTGCATTATAATGCACTCAGATAAAACTTCTCCCTTTTTTTCTTCCTCTTTTCTTCTGGGACTCCATTGAAAACAATTTTATTACACTTTATGGAATTGCTGATTCCCTAAGTATATGTTTGTGATGCAATATGTTAATTTTCCTCTTCTTTCCTGCTTCATTTCTCACATAATTTTATCTTCTATGTCACTTACTCATTCATCTGATTCTTTCTGCCTTGAGTTCATTATATCCAATCATTTTCACAGATCAGTTACAACATTTTAAAAATTTCAGCCTGACTGTGTTTTAAGTCTTTTCTATCTGTAGTCAGGGTATCCTCATGTCTTCTAGGCTTTCCGCAAGTACAGCTAGTATCCTTATGATAGTTTTTAAAAGTTCTGTTTCCTTATGATAGGTTTTAAATTCTGTTTGAGGCATACTATTTATATGTGTTTTAATTTTATCCCTGGCAATGTCCTTTTATCATTTTCTCTTTTAGAATGAATTCCTCCATCATGGTGTATGTCTATGACGCCACTTTCTTAAGTGTTTTAGGAAAATCCTGTTATGTTTTCTGCTTCTAGAGTAGTGTCTTTATTGAGAAGTGTTACATACTGTTGAGGACCTGACATTTCTGGGAGCATTTCTTGCATGTGCCATGTGTACTGTGTTGTCATGTATTGTCTGCTCTGTCCCTCAGGTCAGTCCTCTGCAGAGTTTCTCCTTGCCTCCAGTGGGGAGTTTTTCAACTTTGTCCATAGTGTTGAGTTTTAACTAGGTGAGTTTGGTGTGCTTAATAAAAGAGGCTAATTCATATCTCCCCTATAGGTGAAGCTATGCCTCACTATATGGTCAGTAGACTTGGTGCCTGTGCGGGTATATGGTGGTGTTTGGAAAGAGGGGTGCAATGCTGGTCTGGGTTCCAGGCACTCTTTCCCTAGTAAGGAAGCATCTAAGGAAGTAAAGGGGGGTATAGCTTGGTGTCAGTGGCTCAGTTTCTACTGGGAGGTGCTGAGCTGCTCACTGAATTCTGTCCATGCTGATTGGTGGGAGGAAATATTGGCATTATCTCCCTCTCTAGTTCCTGGAGTTGGAGTTCCCAGCCTCCCCTGTTCAGGAAGCCTTCACACAAAGAGAACAATCTGTACTTGTGGGTCCCAGGCTTCCTTCAGAACCCTGCCTTCACCTTGTCTGTATCCAAAGCATTGCCCCACCTGGCAGCTTAGGCCTCTTATGTTTTATATCAGGAGCTCTAGCTGGGTTTGAATACACCATTTTTTATGAACTCAATATGACAGGGACCTCACTGATCCTCTGGGAGAGAGTCTCACTATGCTTTGGCTGGAGCTAGTTGTCCCAGAAGGTCAGTTGCATGAACACTAGCGCTTGGAGTTCATGGTGAAGAACAACAAGAAGGCAGCGTCCATTTAGCTGCTCTCAGCAGAGGCTCCTATGCTAATAACCAGGGCAGTGCAATGATGCCTGTCAGCTCTCCTGCCCCATGAGAGGTAATGCCCCATCTCCCAAATGCATTCCAAGAAGGTAACTGTCACCGCCGATGTTACCCAGGGATCCTCAAACTGCAGCACTCCCTATGGGCCTCAGGGCTTCTTCTCCCCAGGAGCACTTCTATGCCCACCAGGCCCCACTCCAGTGATGGCATGGACTTCTAAATCTTCAGTCTTTGAGTTCTCCATTTAAAGGAGGTTGACTTCTCATGATTAACTTTATGTGTCATCTTGACTTCATCATAGGTGCCCAGTCTCCCCACTGTTTCTGTGGGTATCTGTGATGTGTTCCAGAAGAGACTGGAATTTCTATCCATGGTTTCTGTCTGCCTGGGCATCACCCATTCCATTAAGGTTCTGAGTAGAATCCGATGCAGAGGGAGGAAGAATTCCATTTTTACTTCCCATGTGCTTGTTTGAACTGGAACAGTGGTCTCCTCCGACCCTTGTTCTGAGAGTTACATCATCAGCTCTCCACGTTCTGAGACTAGACAGTAGTTAAGAATTGCACCGCTGGTTTTCCTATGTCTCCAGCATGTGAGAGTGGAACGTGGGGCTTATCAATGTATTTAGTCATGTAAACCAATGTGCTTTGGGCTCTGTGCCTCGGGAGAATCCTGACTAATGCACTGAGATGAATTATCTCTTCTTAAGAGGAATTGAATAAAGCTGTGGCTCTTTTAAAGTGCTGAGAAGCAAGAGCCAGGAGGGAAGTGTCACGTTGTTTGATTGGGACAAGGGCTGGGTGAGGATAAGGAGGAGCTGTGGGATCCTGTGGTCCTGGCTGCACAGGGAGTGCATCTGGGACTCCTCTAATGGTCAGCTGTTGTGTCTCAAGAAATTCCTAATTCATTCATATTGAGGGACGAGTAAGCAAGTGCAAACAACTGTGTCTTTTGTGCATGCTAGTGTAGTTTTCCTATTACAGCAAAGTTTTTAAGTCAAGGAATGAACAGGAAAGTACAGAATCCTGTGTCCAGAGAGGCCCACTGGAGAAACTGCTGTGTGGAGAGGAAGTCCCATACCCTGACAGGAAACCTGACAGGAAAGTCCATCTACACCTGCTCTTGGGAACACAAACCAGAGTTGTGCATAGTGTGCGCCCCCTGGTGGTGCTGATCCCCTCCATCAGGGAGGTTTGTGTCTGGGCTCCCAGTGAGGTCCCCTCACCGTGTCTCTTGCACAGTAATATGTGGCCGTGTCCTCGGTCTTCAGGTTGTTCATCTGAAGATACAGCATGTTCTTGGCGTTGTCTCTGGAGATGGTGAATCGGCCCTTCACTGAGTCTGCGTAGTATGTGCTACTTCCATCATCATAAATATATGCGACCCACTGCAGCCCCTTCCCTGGAGCCTGGCGGACCCAGCTCACTTCATAGCTACTGAAGGTGAATCCAGAGGCTACACATGTGAGTCTCAGGGACCCCCCAGGCTTCACCAGATCTCCTCCAGACTCCACCAGCTGCACGTCACACTGGACACCTACAAACACAAGACATGTTGGTCAGGAAACTGTCACACATCCACTGGTTCTCACTCATATCCACTCACATACTCAGTGTCTCCCGTTCACCATGAATTACCTTTCAAAAGAGCAACCAGGAGAACCCAGCCCAGCACAAACTCCATGGTGAGGTTTCTGTGTTCTGTGCTGATCACAGAATGGGAACACCTGGTACTCCTGGGGCTGGGGCTCCACTCCCAGCTGCAGGGTTGGTGCTAGCCTGGTTTTATCATCACAGAGAGGGCCCTATTTGCATGTCCTCTGACATATATATCAAACTCCACACTTAGATTTGATTCTTTAGAAGTGAACGACCATTAGGGATACACTTCTATATTAGTTTGTGTGGATGGTGCTGTGACAATATGAAGAATTCTAATATGTGAGCACAGTTATATTTGCAGGCCCTTGTGCATTTTTACAGGTCTTTAATCAACATAGGTCATTATCAGAATGCATTATTTTACATCCTTTTTGATGCTTAATTCCAAATACTTTATTGTGTGCCATTTTCACTTGTATAATTTTGTTATTTGTGTTGCATGTATTTCCATGCTGGTGTGTAGAATCACAGGTGGTTTATTTTTTTTATTTATTTATTTTTGTTCATTTTGCATCCTGCACTTTTCCTTAGTTTTAAAAACTGGTTCTAATATTTTTTTGTGGTATCTCTAGGGGTTGTTACCCCTAAAATCATGCCATCTGCAAAGAAGTAATTTTCCTTCCTCCTTACTGATTTAAATGTATTTTATTTATTTTTATTTCCAAAGTTTGTGGGTACTTCTTCCAGTTGTAGAAGAATGCTTTTCCCTTCTTTTCTTCTGGGCTTTCATCCTGTCTAAGGATTCAATTGAAATAAGACTGGTATAAATGGGGGAATAAATTTCATTTTGCAAGTGCCTGGGCTTCCTAATAATATGACACCCAGACAATTAACAAAGCAGGTGGCACTTGTGACTTTCAGACAACAAAACTGGATTTGGCAAGAGTCAATGCAAAGGTGTGGTTTTCGGGTATTTAATTAGTCAACAAATAACTAGGTTTCTTTGCACATCCTTCTTGTCCCTGTGTTCCTTATTCTGGTGCTAAGGATGGTTCTCCCCTCCTGGTACAGGGAAGGGAGTTTCCCAAGGGAGATTTATATCCTGCTGTCAAGGGACAAAGGAGGGTCTGAGTGTCCTTGGACTGGCTGTTTCTCCCGTGACTTTCATCCAAATAAGGACTGTGACACGATGATATGGTTTGAGGCAGCATAGTTATTCTTCACGTTATCATGTGGAATACCTCTGTTGAGGATGACCATCATTGCCCGGCTCCTGATATGGCAGGAATGGTTTTAGTATTTTACTGTTCAATATGCTGTCAGAGGTGGGCTTTCATAGTGGCCATGATCATGTGGAGGTAATTTCCTTCTCCTTTTTAATTGAGTTACTTTAAATGATGAACATGTGCTTTTGTTCATGAAAAAACTGTCTAATGATTTTATGAATAAATTAAGGATGGCTTTGATTCAATAATTCCATCTGGTAATGGAGGACATCACGTTTTTGCATTTGTGTATGTTGAAGGATACTTGCATCCCAGGGATGCATCCCACTGGATTATCATGTATGATCCTTTCAGTGTGCTGTTGAATTCAGTAGGCTCAGACTTAACCAAGGAATTTTGCATGTATGTGTATCTGAGACACTGGCCTGTAGTTTCCCTTCTTGTGGTGTGTTTCTCTGGCTTTGTTGTGAGCGTAAGGGTGTCCTCATAAAGTACATTTGGGAGTGGTCTTTTTCATCAGTGATTTGTAATAGTTTGAGAAGTATTGGCATTAATTATTCTTTAAATATTGTAGAATTTTAATAACACCTTGTTTGTTTTGGAGGGTGAAAGTTTTATATTTAGGATATCTTCTTACTAATTTTTGTTTTGTTCCTCTTGTATTTTGCATGAAAGAGTCTTGGTGGATTATATAATGCTAGAAAATGTGTAATTTGTTCTTGGTGATCTAATTGTTGACCTATAAATATCTAAGTTTTTCATTTATGATCCTTTTCATGTTTTTAGTTATGTCTCCTTTTTCAATTCTGATTGCATTTGTTTGAGTCTTACCTATTTCCCTAGGCTAACTTCGTGTTTTAAATTTCACTTGTCTTTCCAAAATCAAATTTTAATGAAGTTGATTTGTTTTCTGTATTTGTGATAGTCTATATCTTTTCTCTGCTTTATCTTTTTATGTTAATTTTATGTTTATGTTTTTATCTCAATGAAAATACCAGTGACTTTTTTTAAAGGAATCTGAAAAATATACTAATTCATAGGGAACCACGTAACACATGGAGGTAACAAAAACAATCACGAAGACAAGAGAATCTGGAGACATCACACTTCTTCCTTTTAAATATATTGCAGAGGTAAATTAACTACAACAGTGTACTGCTGGTATGAAATGAGACATATAGACTTGTGGAGCTCATTACGGAGCCCAGAAGTAGAATTGTGCAGATGCACTCCACAAATCCTCCATGAGATTTACAACAATGCATAGTGTGTAAACGATAGTGTCTCTTAAACATGGTGTTGACAAGGGGAGCCTGGGTGGCTCAGTCGGTTAAGCATCTAACTTCCAGTCACATGCTGATGTCAAGGTTTGTGGGTTTGAGCCCCACATCAGGCTCTCTGGTGACAGTTCAGAGCCTGGATTCTGTTTCTGCCTCTATCTCTGTGACTCCCCTGCTCATGATCTGTCTCTCTCCCTCAAAAATAAAAGAAACATTAAAAAAATGGTATTGATATATACATGCAAAATAATGACATTTGGCAATAATTTGCATCATACATATACATCGACACAAAAACAATCTCAAAATGGATTAAAGATTAAGCAGAACTCCTGACCCAAAATGCCTTTGAAGAAAACACACAGGACAAATATCATGACATTCGCTTGACAATGATTTATTTGATACAAAAACAAAATCACAAAGAACCAAGGCAGACAAGGGGGACTACATCAAACTAGAAAGGGGGCAAAGAATATAGTAGCAGAGTGAGAAGGCAGTCTATGAATGGGAGACATTACATTAAAAATATTGAAAAGGAGTTAATATCCAAAATACAGGAGGGACTCCTTAAAGTCAATAGCAAATATCACAATTATAATTATAATAAACACATCACCTGATTAAAATTTGGGTCAACTATGTAAATATCTATTTCTCTATTAAGGTTGAACAAATGTCCAGTTAGCATATGACTTGATGTTCATCATCACTAATCATCAGAGAATTCCACCCCCAATCCACTGAGATATCACCTCACAACTGATAGCAAGACTATTATAAAATAAGGCAAACACAACGAGAACATCTCAAGTGTTGCTGAGGATGTGGAGAACAGGCAATTCTAGAATTCACTTGATGGGAGTGCAACATAGTGTAGCTACTATGGAAAACTATAGTGAAAATAACTCACCAAACCGAGCTCTTAATCTGCTCCAGTACAGTTGACTTCATGTCCAGCTGAGTGTGAGGAAGGTCTGGGCCTCATGTTCTGGGGAGAGGCAGGTGCAGAGACAGGTGGATCCAGTGGAAGATTCCTAAACTAGTTAAGTAGAATGGACCCCTGGCTGACTGTTTTGTAAGACTTGACTCAGTATGACTCCCCACTAGTTGTCTCTGGCTTCCTGAACTGGATGGAGAACAAAAGGAATGAAGTGTAGAAACTACTCTTTTCGCTCACAGGAATGGATTCATACTGAGAATCCTTGAGAGAAAGTCGTGGAGTTGATGAAGACGCTGTGGGGTTTTGACAACCACAAGGGTCTTTACTCATGGTCTCTCTTCATGGGCATCAAAGGAAACCGTAAGGAAAATCAAAGGAGAGAGGAGCTGCTCAAATATATTAAATTTAGATCACTTGAATGAGTCAGTCTCCTCTGTTTGAAAATCACTTATATATATTTTAAATGGTGGCCCGTGTACTTGTGAAGTCTGTATATGAGTTGATTTATCCCCAAGCTTGGTCTCTGTCAAGGTCGGCACTACTCTATGACTGTTCACTCTAAATGTTAAAAGACATCTGTGTTTGTAAATGGTTAAGGAAACAGTGTGTACTGATTACTGGTCAGGATGAAGTTTGCAGGGCATGATGAGAAAGATGCTTCACAGAAAAACTGACCCTGAAACAGTACTGGTTCTGGATATGAATTCTGAGATCCTGGGTGGCCCTTGGAGTCCTGAGTGGCAACTGGTGACCTGAGCACCCCATGGAGATCTGACTGCTCCATCCATACTTGAGCGACCCTGGTGTCCTCAGATCACCCCGGTAACCTGAGTGCCCAGGAAATCTCAGTAGCCCTTGGTGTCTTGAATGTCCCCTGGTGACTTTTAGGTATCCTAAGGGCAAGTTGCAACTTCTGGGCCTGTGGTCAGCTCTCAGAAGTCCCTTTGTTGTTTTTGAGCCAGCTTTGTGGTTAGGCCTATCCTGTCCTGTTCACCCTTGGAGGTGGCTCTGGTTGTGTGGCTGATAATCCTGGGGGAACCTCCAAGGGTGGGGCCAGCACCTGCTTTATCCTTCCTCCCCCCTGTCTTCATAACTGCCTACCAGATGGACATATGGCTCTTGTGGTCTGAGCTTCATCTAGTATATGGTGTACAATATATGATAGTATCTGAATCATCCACTGCATCCACTCCGCTGGGGTCAGTGGATCCAATTTCACCAGAAATTACTGGTTGAGATGGAGAATCCCAAGATGCTGCCAGTGAGGTGCAGGGTGTACAAGGCACTCACCAGTTGGGCACAGCCCCTGCAGCTGCACCTGAGACAGGACCCCTGGGGACAAGGAGACTCAGCCTGGGCCAGTCACCAGCAGTCACAATCATCCCACATCTGACATCTGAAACCCTCACCTTTGGGACCTCTCAACAGGCACAGAAAAGGCCCTAGAGTCTCTTCTGTTTCTCAAATACAGCTCTGCCTTTCCCAGAGACCTCAGCCCTGTCTGAGGAGAGAGCTGTGGGCTCCAACACCCTGAGAGTGGAGTTTACCCTAGATCTTGAGAAGTTTGCCTGTGTGGGAGGGAGCATGTCCTTATAAGTGGACAAAAATTGAGTCAGGCTCCCCGGTCCTTCCAGGTCCACCCGTGGGCATCTCTTTGTGGATCCACAGGCTTATTGGTCCTCTGTAAAGACAGCACTTGGTCTATGAATTGTGTTGGAGGCAGTTCAAGAGATGGCCTCACCTTTCTGATCAAATAATGAACAATTGAGTGGATCACAATTCACTATACTCTATCTGTCCGAAAGATATTTATTTATTTATTTATTTTTTCACGTTTATTTATTTTTGGGACAGAGAGAGACAGAGCATGAACGGGGGAGGGGCAGAGAGAGAGGGAGATACAGAATCGGAAACAGGCTCCAGGCTCCGAGCCATCAGCCCAGAGCCTGACGCGGGGCTCGAACTCACGGACCGCGAGATCGTGACCTGGCTGAAGTCGGACGCTTAACCGACTGCGCCACCCAGGCGCCCCTGTCCGAAAGATATTTAAAGGGATCTACATTTTCTCCAGAAAACTTTCCAAATCAAGTCTTTAAATACATTCAGTTTTAAGTCATTACACACATAACTGCATAGGAAAAATCTATATTGATGTCCAGTCTGGTGTAAATATAACAAGCAAAGGACACTTGTTCCCAGGATTATATTTCTTTTAGTTTCCACACTGATGTATTAACCTCACCTGACAACTACCTGCAAAGCATGGGCACACCTGGAGACTTCTGATCTTGATGGTTCTCTGCTGATGGGGTTTGCTTCCTCAGTCATCTGCAAAGCTTGGAAGCAGTGCCGACATCTTTAAGTGCATAGACACCAAGACATGGACACCTTTCTGTCACCTGCAGATATGATTCCCATGCATGGCTGGTGTCTCCATCTCCTGAGAAATCCCCATCCAACACAAGGGGCTGTTAACTCAGGGAGGAGGCACAGATTTCACAGAAAAGTGGGGGACTCTTCACTGGTATGGCACAGCTACCATCAGTATCTGAGGTAAGAAGTTAATGGCACTGTTAATGGCACTAAAACAACCACATTAATGAAAATGGATTGGCTGACCTGGACATCATTGGAATCTAAAACTCCGGAGTCTAAAGAAATTGTAGAAAATGTGTTCATAGTCCTGAAGGCATGTGCCAAGAGGATAAATGCTGAGTTAGCTGAATAGACTTCAAATAGAGATCAGAATGCTAGATAGTAGACAGATGATAAGTGGATAGGTGATGGATGGTAGAGGGTAGATGATAGATAGATAATAGATACTTTTATGTTATATTAAAGTCATTATAGAGGATTCATATCATTATGAAAGTATTTGAATGAAATTCCCCACTATTGACAATAATTTTAAAAAATCATATTTTAATATGGAAAATAATATTTTGACACCAACTTTAGATATATAGAATAAATAATTATGACTTCAATATTTTCTGAATAACTACAGCTTCCACATAGGGTAGCACAGGCCTCCTTGTAGATTCCTCCTCACTCTGGGGCTTGGGCTTCCACTCCCATTTGTTCCCAGGGTCTCCCTTCCCAGGATGTCCTGAGCTCTGGGATGTGCAGGGACAAGAGCTCTGTCCTGGATCTGGACCATCGTCCCTCTGGCCTAACATTTACAGCTCCTTCCAGGCCCTTGCTCAACCACCAGGCTTCTGCCCACCAGGCTCCATCCCTGCATCCACCACCTGCCAGCCTCCTTCTGGACTCTTCCATTCATTTCCTGTGGATTTAACAACAGTTTGCTAGGTTGGAAGGTCTCCTCATAATAATTCACATTGAGGAAAAAGCTGCATACGTAAAACATGACAGATTCTCTCCACCATTGCCTTGAGTTCATTCCCATGATGTTATTATTTTGCACCCCATCTCAGCCCCTTGACCCCACAGTGTTGCATTAGAAACTGTCACCTTCATGAACTGAACTAAATCTGTCCCCCGTACACAACTGGTCCATCCTATCTATCCACTCTATACGGTCATCAGACAACCACCCAGCTAAGAAGGAACACAATACAGAGTGTGAAAGCATAAGTATTTATAGAAATAATTTTAGAAAATTTTATCTGATAATCAAGGTAATGAGATATTTACAGAAGTAACTGAAATACGGTAAATGACCATATTTATTATAAGATGCTATGAGTTTAGATGAACATAATCAAGTTACAGGACAACTCAGTAACCACAGGTCAACGAAATGCATCATTCTCAGGTCTATCCAAAGCACTGGATAGACCTGCACAACAGGTTGTCCTGTTGTTGTCCTGTCCTGCACAACAATTAGTTTCCTGTCTCACCTCTCTCTCAGGTCCTCAAGGGTTCTCTCTGTCAAAAATAAATAAACATTATAAAAATAAAGATATACATACAGATCAGTGGGATTTAATCGAGAACCAGAAATAAGTCCCTTCCTCTATGGTCAACTGAATTCTGACAAGGGCAGACAACGTGACATGGAGGAAACAATGGTCTTTTCAACCAAGGGTGCTTGACAGCTGGCTATCTATGTGCAGTGGAATGAGATTGGGTCCATACCTCATACCACATACAAACATCAACTGAAAGTGGATCAACAGTTTAAATGTAAGAAGTAAAATTATAAACTCTAGAAGAAAGAAATTGAGATAAATCTTCATGACCATTGGGGTTAGCTATGCTCTTAGAGTTGACACCAAAGCACAAACAAGGAAAGAAAAAATAGATAATTTGAGTTTTGTCAACATTAGAAACCTTTGTACAGCAGAAGATGCTATACCAAGTGTGAAAAGACAATGCATATAATGGAAGAAAATATTTGCACAGTATTTGTCTGGTAAGAGTCTGTTATACAGAATATATACAGAGTTTCCACAACTCATCAACAAAAAGACAACCCAATTTTTAATATGGACAAAGGACTTGGATATACCTTTCCCCAGGGAGATCATACAAATTGTGAATAGCACAAGAAAAGATGTTAAATATCATTTATCCTTATGGAAATAAAGATTTAAACCATAGGTAGATACAATTGTACATGCAACAAAATTGCTATAATCAATACAACTACAATAACAAATGGTAGTTAAGTTGTTGAGAAATTGGAATCCTTCAACCTTGGTTTTGTAAAGTGGTGGAGACTATGTGTAAAATAGTTTGGCATTTCCTCCAAAATATAAAAGCATAGAATTAACATATGGCTCAAAAATTCTACTCCTAGATGTATATACACCCCTAAAGGATTGAAAAAAATAGTTGTTAAAAATGGCATGTGCGCAAACATACATAACAGCACTGTTCACAATAGCCAATTGGTAGAAAGAATGAAAATGGCTATCGGTGAGTGAATGGATTAACAAAAAAAAACAATATTATTCTGTAATAAGGGAATAAAGTAAAATGGTGCATCTGTAGAGAATAGTATAGTGGTTCTTCAGAAAATGAACACAGAACTCCACCTGTGCACATATACACCCTGAAATTGAAAGCAAGGCACATATTCATGTTCCTGTACTCATAGCAGCTTCTTCGCAACAGCCAAAAGATGAAAGCATCCCAAGTGATTATTGACAGATGAGTAAATAAAAGGTGGTCTATACACAATGGAATATGGCTCAGCCTTCCAAAGGACAGGAATTCTGGCACCCGCTACAAGATGGATTGAACCTTGCCATTATTACGCTGAGTGAACTATGCCAGTGACAGAAGGACAAATGCCATATGGTTCCACTTATGTGAGGTGTCCAGAGAAGTCAAACTCAGGGTCACCAAATATAATGTGGCTGTAGGGGCCAAGAGGTAAAGAGACTGGGGAGTTAGGGCTTAAAAGCTACAGAGTTTCCCCTTGGGGAACTTGACAACTTTATGGAGATGGATGTACAACAGTGTGTATGCAGTAAATACCAGACAACTGTGTGCTTAAAGTGACTTACGTGGTAAATGTTATGTACATTTAATCAGAATGTAAAAAGGAAGGACTGATACATGTCACAACATGGGTGAATGCAGAAAACATCCTCAGTGACAGAAGCCATCCAGAAAAGGCTACTCAGGAACCATCTTGCTCTTTTCTTTTTTTTAACATTTATTATTTATTGTTGAAAAAGAGAGACGGAGACAGGTCATGATAGGGGGAGGGTTAGGACTCTGAAGCAATCTGTAGGCGGTCCTGACGAAACCGGGTTCTTGTCGGTGTGGACAAGGGCCTTCATCCCCCCGAAGTCTCCACAGAAGGTCCTGTGGAGACCGGGTTCTTGTCGGTTTGGACGCGGGCCCTCATCTTCCCGAAGTCTCCACAGCGGGTCCTGACGAATCCACGTTCTTGTCGGTGTGGACACGGGCCCTCATCTCCCCGAAGTCTCCACAGCGGGTCCTGAGGAGCCTGGGTTCTCGTCTGTGTGGACGCAGGCCCAGGTCCTCCCGAATCCTCCACCGCGGGTCCTGAGGAAACCGGGTTCTTGTCTGTGTGGACATGGGCACTCGTCCACCCGAAGTCTCCACAGTGGGTCCTGACGAATCCGGGTTCTTGTCCGTGTGGATGCGGGGCCACGTCACTCTGAATCCTCCACAGAGGGTCCTGAGGAGACCGGGTTCTTCTCAGTGTGGACGTGGGCACTCGTCCACCTGAAGCCTCCACAGCGGGTCCTGAGGAGACCGGGTTCTTGTCCGTGTGGACACGGGGCCATGTCCCCCTGAATCCTCCACAGAGGGTCCTGAGGAGACTGGGTTCTTCTCAGTGTGGACGTGGGCACTTGTCCACCTGACGTCTCCACAGTGGGTCGTGAGGACACCGGGTTCTTGTCCGTGTGGACGCGGGGCTATGTCCCCCTGAATTTTCTACAGTGTGTCCTGAGAGGACCGGGTTCTTGTCAGTGTGGACGCGGGGTCACATCCCTCTGAATCCTCCACAGAGGGTCCTGAGGAGACCGGGATCTTCTCAGTGTGGACGTGGGCACTCGTCCACCTGAAGCCTCCACAGTGGGTCCTGAGGAGACCGGGTTCTTCTCAGTGTGGACGTGGGCACTCGTCCACCTGAAGCCTCCACAGTGGGTCCTGAGGAGACCGGGTTCTTCTCAGTGTGGACGTGGGCACTCGTCCACCCGAAGCCTCCACAGCGGGTCCTGAGGAGACTGGGTTCTTGTCGGTTGGGATGCGGGCCCTCGTCTTCCCGAACCCTCCTCAGTGGGTCCTGTGGAGACCGGGTTCTTGTCAGCATGGACACAGGCCCTAGTCCTCCCGAATCCTCCGCAGAGGGTCCTGTGGAGACCAGGTTCTTCTGGGTTTGGACATGGGCCCTAGTCCTCTTGAATCCTCCACAGCAGGTCCTGACGAAACCAGTTCTGGTCAGCGTGGACGCGGGCCCTCCTCCGCTGGAAGTCTCCACAGTGGGTCCTGAGATCAGGTTCTTGTCACGTGGCCAGGAACCTATGTCGTCCTGTTCCCCCACTGTGAATGTAATGGCACAGACTTAAGGTCAGAGTGGTCCTTCATGAAGAACTCCTTAGATTGTGTTGTCAAGGGTCTCTACTCCAGGTTGGAAATGGTCAAGGGATCTTGGGCTCATGACACAAGGCAAAAACAAAAAACAAAAACCCCACACTCTTTGAATTGTCCCCATTCTATCTTAGAGTTGGATGGCGTCA
Organism: Felis catus; assembly: GCF_018350175.1. Classification (NCBI taxonomy): domain Eukaryota; kingdom Metazoa; phylum Chordata; class Mammalia; order Carnivora; family Felidae; genus Felis; species Felis catus. The sequence goes on from NC_058373.1 coordinate 148,081,577, forward strand.
CCTGGGCTTGACCTCTCCCAAGGGCCTGTGCTGCCATGCCATAAAAATCCAGGTCCCAGGAATCAGAGCTTCTTTCTTCCTACCTCTGTGGGCTCTGGGGGCTTGGGGAGCGTCTTCCTCAGAGCCTTCCCCCTTTTTGTTTTGTCTGTGTCCCCTTCCCTGTGCCTTGGTGTGCTTTTCATGGTCTTTTGATAGAATGAAAAGCCTGGAGGCTCCTCTACGGGGTCTCTGTAAACACGCTGTGGATACCTTGAGTTTTTCAGTGAATGATGACTTGGGCGGTCTGGGATCAATCCAGTCCGCAGCAGCATGTCAACTGCTGTAAGCAACAGCTCGGAGCCAATGACAAAGACCCACAAAAGCCAATCAATGTCCTTGTCTCCCTCCCTTTGGACAAATGATTCTAGGAAGCCTTGAATTTCCATGATGGTATAGTGCCTGTCACCATTTCTGTCTCTCACGCTGGTCCTTGGACATGTAGGGGTAGTGGATCGTGACAGGGAAAATCTGGGGTAGAAGTTAGCTCTTCCCAGAGTCATGTTCTGTGGCCTCCCACACTGAGGTGTCCACTCAATACCTGACAAGTGGGGAGCCATTGGCGACAGCAGTGAGGATTGCAGCCACTAGGGGGAGCTTGCCTTGGCCAAGTCCTCCACCCTGGGTGCCATGATGCTTCTTGTAGATTTGCCTCCATCACTAGCTAGGGCTGGCTAATCAAGCACAACACCACGGTGCTGGCCGCAACACAGTGGACCAAGCAGCTGGCGTCTTCTTCGACACTAATCTAGGAACACTGTTCTCGGTGCCCACCTCCTTTGGAGATAAGTAGGAAATACACACCCTGCAACCCCCGACTGGTGCCTGCTTGTTGGTCTCTGCAGGGAGTCTGACCTTTTATGGCACTGATAATTTAGGGTGAGGGTTTCTGGCAGCACTTGGCATAAGCCCAAATCAAAGCTACAGACCACCAGCAAGCACCATCTCCTTCCCACAGCAGCTGAGACGTGAGGGTGAGGAATGAGTGAGCCATTCTTATGTCTAAGGCATTGCAGGGGGGCATCAGCTAGGCTCCAATCCCATCCTTGGGGATAAATGTATTGTGGGACCTCAGCTTCTGGACTGAATTAAGAACATGTAGACTGTGACCTGCTGAAGGAAGTGGCAACAGCAAGTCACAGTGGGTGACAGGCAGCTCCCTAAGCATCTGAGCTCTCGCTTGGGGTACATGAGATGTGTGGGCCCCTTGTGACTGAAGGTGGGGTTTCAGTGCACCCCCAACAAAGGAAATGGAAGCACAGGATTTATGACTTACAGAGCCCACAACAAGAGGGCACAGGACCCAGGGAAGGGCAGGCCTCCATCCCACATTTGCAATGATCAGGACATAGAAAACAGGGTAGCAAGTACAGGATTTCTTGGGAGCGGATGGGGCTGAATTCGCTAACTTTCAGAGGCTCACCTCTGTGTTATTCTAGAAGGTGCTTGGAAAACCAAAGTGGGTATCCTAGGCGGATTCTTATCTACAGTTAAACTCACTGAAAAGTAGGCAAGATAAAGAGAGTAGGGATTCACATTCACCGAGCTCCCTCTAGATGCCAGAGTCATCCATAGGCACTTGTGCCTACCTTTCTGATTGATTTATGGGGTGCTCCTTTCAGCCTCATGGTCTCAGTCTCCCACATTTGGAAATTTTGTCTCCAGGGAGGCACAGCTTGCGCTAGGTGGAACCTAATGCCCATCCCTTTCCCTCACAGCCCACAGACACCCCAGTTTGGGACAGGTAGTATGGGTGTTGGTAGCCCTCTATTATCCTGAACACATGTTGGGACTGGGGGAAGACAGATTACCTGGAGAATGAGAAAATGTTCAGTGCACAAAGCACGGTTTTGGAGACAACTCATGAATTTGCCCATAAAAGTCCTTGTGTCAACTTCTCTTAATTCTGGAACCAGACACTTCTTCTCAAGACACAGCTGCCAACTCAGGTTCTCTTCCCAGAAACTAAGGCTCAGTTTGGGCTCTTACTGGCTTAAAAACTACATAAAGGCTACAAGCATGCAGTTTTCAAGTTTTATTTCAGAGTGCTGGTCGGTGACCCATGAGAGACCTGGTGTCAGAGCTGTGATGTGCCTGAGGACCCCTGTGTCTCTGAAGGACCCTTGGAAACGGGGATGTCAGCTGTGCCGCCTCATTACTGTATTTTTACAGATGCACCAGGTGCATTGTCTATAGTTCTTCAGGGGTCTGGAGGGTGAATTATGGATTGTCTTCTCCAAAAATCTCTTCCTTAACTTTCTCTGTGTTTATACTTCTGATATTTATGGCAACACCAAAGAGGCATGCAGCGCTTATGACATAAATGTGACCAAAAAACACTCTGAGATATACCATGGATTCATGACTTTGCTCACTGAATTCTTCTTGGAGGGGTCCACAGTCTGTGCTCCCACCAGTGCCTTGTCCGTGCATCATGGAGGATCCCAGCCTATGTGGCAGTGGCAGTTCCTGTTATGGTTGCACATCCCTCTGTGACTGCATTTCTCTGGGATACAGTCATAATTCAGCTGAGCCCCACTGCCAGTGCAGTAGGTATCCTGACAGAACTTACCAGAAGCACAGGAAGTACCAGTTCTCACATGACCAATCTGGGTTGTTCCTGTGCTACGATGTGAATCCAGCCCCAAATATCAGAACCCAGGATCTCAGACAGATGGAATCCAACATGATCTTGCAGCTGAGGGAGATGTGTGACATTCCTACACTGCAGCCTTCCACACAGCACGCCTGTATGGGAACAGGTTCAGCGTTGAATTCCCCGGGGTCTTCTGCAGTGTCCATGTCGGCTGCCTTTGTGATTTATGTTATATCAGACATCTTCACCTGTTCCAGAATTTCTGCCAAAGCTTTCTTGGCAGTGAATAGTGTGGTCAGTGCAGTTTCCATGATAGCAGCCGCCCTCTTCAGTGTACGCGGTTCCATCTTGCATATGGAAGTCATCAGGGTACGCCGAGGACACCCCATGGCAGGACTCTGGAAGATCACGTATATTTTGGATTGGTCTGCAGGGTGTCCAAGCAGCGGAGTTGGCGCAGTCTGTATAGCGTCTGCCTGTATTACATTTGCCCCCAGGGGTTCAGATACAATCACGCATACAGCCTAGATTGCTGTAGCACTGGTTGAATGAGCCGCAGTCACACTGCTTTCCTGGATCCACTATGTAGTTTCCATAATGATAGTGGGTCAGGCTTTTATTTAAATGCACCATTTCAGTGTTGAACATGCACTTGGCTGTTCCACAATTCATTATGTGCTGCATATGAATGAAGGAACAGTTACTGAAAGCTTCCATTATACCAGTTAATTGGGTCCTAATGCAGTTGGACCTTTTTGGCAAGCACACTCATCATTGTCAATGCACAAGCCACAATTTCTTGCAATCTGATGTGTTGCTATGACAGACAAGAGTAAATAATGTCTGCCTAAATAACCCAGAATGATGGCATATAACCCATTGGTGGATGGCATATAGAGTATACAACTGGACTGCCATGAACCTCATGGGGCCCATCTCAAATCACATTAAGGGTGAATGTGTTTTAAGAAATCAAAAATACTTTGACTCCTACTATTGAAGAGAAAAAAGGACTCTGATGCAACACATAATTGCCCATGTGAGCTTGATGTCTGTCACTATAAATGACCATGAAACCAATAACTTACATCAATACCATGAAATATTGACTCAATTAAGCTAACTAGGCTTAGGAGGAATTGGTCACTCTTTTCCACGTGTTTAACACACTATACATTGTTTTGAAACTGAGAGCAAGCCCTTTGAAAATTCCGTGGTGGGATGAACAGAAATTACTAGAGATCCTTGGGGCTTCACTGTCATTTCCTTGAGGAACGGGGGTGCCCTGTCCTCCTTATATCCTAGGTTATATGTAGGTCCCATTGCACAGATGTTGCGACTCTCTGAGAAACAAAGTGTTCAAACCATTGGAAATCACTGAGGGGTCTCTCATTTCATAGGCAAGTTAATCCAACTTCATGATATCTTCTAGGCTGCCATAGCCTGTGTCAATTGTGACCATGGAAAGAGGAATCTTCTCCAGGTCGCCAAGGTAGTAACAGTCTGGAGGCATGAAAGGGTAGTCCACCTGCAAGGCTCCCTGAGCATCCTGAATCATCATCAGCAGAGTCTGGACCAAAAGAGTTTCTTGTGCTGCATGTGCATAACATGTCTCTTGCCCCCAAAACGCAGGCTTTAGGACAGACAGCCAGACATCTGAATGCCCTTTCTGTGGTGTGGCTCCTTCTTGGGAATTACCACCTCAGAGGAGATGTAGCACCATGAGGGATGCCCTTGAGAACCATGCACAGGAGCCAGCACTGCCCAGAGCACAAACAGCAACAGGGGTTCCCTCAGGGTGACCTGGCTCTCTGCCAGCCTCATGCCCCTGCTCAGGGACATCTGCCAGTGAGAATGGATAAATGGAGGATCCTCAGCAAAGCCAGGTCTAGGCCATCTGACAGAACAGACTGCTGAGCCAGGTGGCCAGCACCCTGCACCTGGGAGCCACTTGTGGGGTTAGGTAACAGTCCCAGGGTGTGGCATTGGGTGACCTTGCACATCAGTTAAGCTGGGGTGGATGTGGGAGGGGCAGGTGGGCCATGGTCAAGAGGGGTCACATGGACATGGGTAGGGATTTGGACCCAGAGGCATGGCTCTAATCAACACCTTCAATCTTTCCTCCAGCTACTTGCATATGGGCTATGCAGTTTTAACACCCTGAACTTCTCTACCAATTCCATGTCCTGTGGTACTGCTGGGTCACTTTCTTTGGATGACTCCTTTTCCTCATTACAGAGACCACTGCTTTTGCTTCCTTGTAATGTGGAGGTAAACATTGTCAATTTTACCTTTATGGGTGATGCAAAAAATCTCCTTGTAGTTTTATGTGTCTTATTCTCCTTGGCTACTAGTTGCAAGCCATTTGGTCCTTTTGGGTTTGCTTTGAAGGTTCCTCTGAGTTCACTGAGGAAAACATTTGTCAGTATTCTGAGTGATGATTGGTGAACTACAAGGTTGTATTTTAGTATTTTCTTATGCCAGCTGGGGAGAACAGAAAGTACTGCTGACCATGTGTGAGCCCCGGGGGTTTTCTCTTCTAATCCCTTATGGTGGTTCTTTCCTGGCCTCTGGCACTCTCCTCCCATGTAGTTTGGTTCCCTCTTCAGCTGGAGATGCAGGGGAGTTGAGGTTACTTTGGCAGCTTGCACCATGGAGTCTGCCCATGATCAAAAGATGGTATTGACCGTGGCACTCCCTTGCTTGATTAAGTACCCTCTACTGCTTTAAAACGCCCTGGGTCAGGGAGAAACCTCAGAGTTGGCGTTTGGACAAGAGTTTGCCTTTTCCCCAGTGTCTGGCCTTCTGAATATAGCTCAAATTCCTTTACCACCAAAACTATAACTTTGAACATTGACCTTTCCAGCAACAGGCAGCTGAATTTGGGTTTTGATAACAATGAAATGGAGAGTGAAATGGCAGTTTCCAGGGCCTGGCAGGGAGGGTCAATGAGGAGTAGATCTCAAGGGCTATGATTTTGTGTTATGCAAGATGATTAAGTTCCAGAGGGGACTCCACATCATTACCCCTGTAGTTAACAATACTGTAAGGTATGGTTAAAATTTTGTGAAGAGTGTGGGCCTCATGTTCAGTGAGATCTTACCACAATATAAAAGTGGAAGACATGAGTTTTGCTTCTCACACAACAGTGTGCTGAACTGCATGGACACACTCTCTACTGATAATTTGAAAACAATTTAAAAAAACTTATACGCTTTGGAAACTAACCCTGAGGATATGTCATTTACAGATATCTGCTTCCATTCCATAGGTTGCTTTTTTGTTTTGTTGATTGTTTCCTTCACTGTGCTGAAGCTTGCTATTTTGAGGTAGTCTCTCTCTATATATAATTTTCTTGTATTATATTAATGTAAATTCAATCTGTTAACATACAGTGTAGTACTGATTTTAGGGGTAGAATTTAGAGAACCATCGCATACATATAACACCCAGTTCTCATTTCACCCAGTGCCCTCCTTAATGGCCACATGCCATTTAGCCCACCTCCCCCACGTCCCCTCAGTTTGTTCTCTGTATTTAAGAGTGTCTTCTGGTTTCCTCCCTCTCTGTTTTGATTTATTTTATTTTTCCTTTCCGTATGTTGTGTTTCTTCTATTCCACTAATGTGTGAAATCATAGGATATTTGACTTTTTCTGACTGACTTGTTCCATTTAGCATAATACACTGTAGTTCCATCCACATTATTGTAATTGGCAAGATGTCATTCTTTTTGATGGCTAAGTAATACTGCATTGTATAAGTTTACCACCTCTTCTTTATGCATTCATGTGTTGATGAATATTTGGGCTGTTCCACAATTTGTTTTTTGTTGATAAGGCTGCCATAAAGATTGGGATGCATGTGCCCCTTCGAATCAGCACTTTGGTATCCTTTGGATACCTTTGGTATCCTTGGATAAATGCAATTGCTTGATCACAGGATAGTTCCGTTTTTAATTTTTTGAGGAATCTCCACACTGTTTTCCAGAGTGGCTGCGCCAGTTTGCATTACCATCAACAGCGTGAAAGGGTTTCGCTTTCTCTGCATCCTTGCTGACATTTTGTGTTTTCTGAATTGTTAATTTTAGTCATTGTGATAGGTGTGAGTTGGTATCTCATTGTGGTTTTGATTTATATTTCACTGATGAAGAGTGTTGTTTAGCATCTTAATTCGTGTCTTTTTGCCATCTGGATGTCTTCTTTGGAAAAATATGTATTCATGTCTTCTGCCCATTTCTTCACTGGATTATTTGTTTTTTGAGTGTTGAGTTTGGTAAGTTCTTTATAGATTTTGGATACTAACCCTTTATCTGAGATGTCATACAAATATCTCCCCTCCATTTTGTCAGTTGCCTTTTAGTTTTCTGGATTTGTTCTTTGCTGTGCAGAAGCTTTTTATCTTGATGAGATCCCAATAGTTTATTTTTGCTATTGTTTCCCAAGCCTCTGGGGACATGTCTAGTAAGAACTTGTTCTGGCCAAGGTCAAAGAGGTTGGTGCCTGTTTTCTCCTCTAGGATTTTAATGGTTTCCTGTCTCAAATTTAGGTCTTTCATTCAATTTGTATTTATTTTTGTGTGTAGTGTAAGAAAGTGGTCCAGGTTCATTACAAGTTCACGATGCTGTCCAGTTTTCCCAACACCAGTTGTTGAAAGGACTTTTTCCATTTGATCGTCTTTCCTGCTCTGTCAACGATTAGTTGATCATATAGTGATGTGTCCATTTAAGAGTTTTCTAATCTTTTCCATTAATCTATGCTTTTTTTTTGCCAGTATCATCCTGTCTTGATGACTACAGCATTGTAATATAGTTTGATATCTAGAATTGTGATGCCTCCAGGTTTTTTTCTTTGTCAAGATCTTTGGTTATTTGGGGTCTTTGGTGGTTCCATAATAATTTTAGAGTTATTTGTTCTAGCTCTGTGAAAAATGCTGGTATTATTTGACAGGAAATTGAATTATTTGCATTGAATGTATAGATTGCTTTGGATAGTATTGTCATTTCACAATGATTTTTCTTTTAATCCATGTGCATGGAGTTTTTTTCCATTTCTTTGTGTTTTCTTCAATTTCTTCCATAATCGTCCCAGACTTTTCAGAGTACAGATCTTTTACCTCTTTACTTAGGTTTATTTCTAGTATATTATGGTTTTTGGTGTAATTTTAAATGGGATTGATTCCTTGATTTCTCTTTCTCCTGCTTCATTACTGGTGCATAGAAATGTAACATTTCTATATGTTGATTTTGTATGATACAAATTTACAGGTTTATTGTACCAGTTCTAGCGGGGTTTTTTTTGGCGGTGTCTTTCAGGTTTTCTTTTCTTTTTTGTTTAATTTTTTTTTCAATGTTTATTTTTATTTTTGGGACAGAGAGAGACAGAGCATGAACGGGGGAGGGGCAGAGAGAGAGGGAGACACAGAATCGGAAACAGGCTCCAGGCTCTGAGCCATCAGCCCAGAGCCCGACACGGGGCTCGAACTCCGGGACCACGAGATCGTGACCTGGCTGAAGTCGAACGCTTAACCGACTGCGCCACCAAGGCACCCCTCAGGTTTTCTATATATGGTATAAAATTCAACTCCAGAACTGAATAATCCTATTAAAAAATGGCCAGAAGACATGAATAGGCATTTTTCCAAATGTGACCTAAAGATTGTCAATAAACACATGAAAAGATGGTCAACATCACTCCTCATCAGGGAAATATAAATCCAAACTACAATGAAATATCAACTCACACTGGTTAGAAAGCCTGAACTCAATGGCACAAGAAACAACGGGTGTTGGTGATGATGCAGAGAAAGAGGATCCTTTTTGAGGTGCTGGTGGGAATGCACACTGTCACAGCCACTAAGGAAAACAGCATGGAGGGTCCTTAGAAAGCTAAAAATACAACTATGTTACGATAGAACAAATGCACTACTAGGTATTTACCCAAAGGATACAAAAATACTAATTGAAGGGAATTGTACCTCTATGTTTATAGCAGCTATGTCACAAACAGCCCAGCTATGGAAACAACCCAGCCCAAGTATGCATTGATTGATGAATGGGTATAGAAAACATGGTATATCTACATAACCCCGTCCATGCACACTGGAATATTTCTCAGCCATAAAAGGAATGACATTAGCTATTTGTAAGGACAGGGATGGGCCTAGAGAGTATTATATTTACTGAAATAAGTCAGAGAAAGACAAATATATGATTGCATCCATATGTAGAATTTAAGAAACAACAAATGGGCAAAGGGACAAATAAGAGAGAAGAGGCTAACCAAGAAATAGGCAATTTTTTCAATGTTCACTTATTTATTTAGAGAGAGAATGGGAGGTGGGGCAGAGGCAGATGGGAAGAGAATGCCAAGGAAACGTCATGCTGTCAGTGCAGAAACCAAAGTGGGGCTCGATCTCAGGAATGATGAGATCAAGACAAGAGCCCAGATCAAGAGTCGTTGGCCTAACCCATGGAAGCACGTAAGCACCACGAAACAGGTACTTAACTATAGGGAAAAAACTGATGGTTACCGGGGGGAGGGTGGGTGGAGGGATGGGGAGGTAGTTGATGTGGATTAAGGGGAGCGCTCACAACGAACACTGGGTGCTGTATTGCAATGTTGAATCACTATGTTTTACACCTGAAAGTAATATTACATTGCATGTTAACTAACTGGAATTTGAAGAAAAACTCAAATAATGTATTTGTAGTGCCTGCAAATGGCCAAGTTGGCATACATCCCATGAAGAAGCATTTATTGCAGAAAATATACTACCAGAAAGAATACCTAGAATATTTGAACTAAGGTATGTTCTTTTCCTTTCCCACCCAGATCAGCAAGTAGAAACTCCAGTGCAAGTAACTGGGACTATAGGCATGTGCCACAGAGCGTGGCTGCAACCTCCCCTCCAGAGTGTTGTAGCCAATACACAGGGTTCCCGGTGACCAGCTCCTGTTCAGAGGAATCTTTCCCAGAGGGACAGGATGTCAGTGACCCTAAGCTGTTTGCTGTTGAGGCCAAGCCCCAGCAGGTGCACTGAGATGTGTGACTCATTCATTGTTGGCAGCCCCACTCCCAGGCAGGAAGCTCTGCCCTGGGCACAGTCCAGTAGGGATGCTGGGAACCTGATCACCCCAGACCTGACTTGTATGGCAGGAGTCTCATGCCACCAGGACAAGCAAGCCACAAGGCAGTGAAGCTGCCAGCCACCCCTAAACAGAGCCCTCAGTTTCCAAACTGTTTGGAATCCTGTTTGTCCCCGACATGCCCTGCAGCTGCAGACCTTTGCCCAGAGTATTGCCCAGGGTAAGGGGGAGATGGAGCAATCCTCTAAATCAAGGAGTAAATCTGTTCCTATAGAACTGACTTCATCTCCAGCTAAGGGTGAGAAAGAAGGTCTGGGCCTCATGTTGTGGGAGAGTCAGGTGCAGGAGACCAATAGTTTCAGTGGAGGATTCCTAACCTACTCCCCGTCACCTGCAGGAGAGAGCCAGAGCCATGGACAGTGGAGGGAACAGCTCCTGTCAGAACACATATCAGACTATGGTCTCAACAACTCTCCATTCAGAGGAGTCCGAGGTTGTAGGGTTCAGTATGTGGAGACTCCATACATCAGAGGGTGGTTGAACATAGGAGTTCTCTCAAATGAAGCAGAGTATGTCATCATGTGGTTTGGGAAAGAAAGACATAGGGAATGCCCAACCAAACCAGTGTCACCATGGTCTGGCTGTGTGAATGTCCCAGGTCACACCACCTCTGTAATTATGGGACTACCGCCCTTCCCTCCACATCATGTCTTTGAGTTTCACCTGGTTTCAGGTGTGCATCAGTAGTGTCCCATTTCTCTGGCAAAGCATCCCATTGATGGAAGTTTCGTAGTTGGTTTATTCCTTTATATGTAGAAAGCCTTTTGCCTTATTCTGAGCTTCTAACACTAAGAAAGATGCTATAAATATTTACACACCATTTATTTTCTGAGCATGGAATTTCATTCTTCAGGGACAAATACTTGGGAGTGGTATTTCCAGGTTCCTTTTTATGTCATCCATGTATAATTTCATAAGCAACAGCCAACGGTTTTCCAGAGCTGGTGTTTGTCAATCCTTTCTGCATTGTTTGAGGCCCCACGTATGCTGGATGCTCACCTGGATGTTGCTGTCAGTGTTGTTTTCATTCCGGAGCCATTGGGATGTGTGTATAGGGCATCTATTGCGTTCTTGATTTGAATTTCCCTGACAGTCGATGGTGTGAAGAGTCTTCTCCAGTCCGTACCTAATGTGTCTATAACCTCAAGGATAGGATGTCTACTACACAAGGCTGTGCTTGTTTTATGGAGGTTTGTTTCCTTTCTTCCTATTGACTGTTGAGGGTTCTTAGCATATTCAAGATGCAGGTCCCTTGGTGGTTATGCAATTTGTGAATGTTGTCTCTTACTCTGTAACTTATCTTACTATTGGTATTCATGTGGGCAGATAAGCGTATTTGATTTTCACAAAGTCTATTGATACCATTTCTTTTTATGGGTCTTGTGTTCATAGCTATAGTTTTCATTTTCTTGATGATTGATTGCTTATGACTAATATTTTTTTAAGTGTTTATTCTTGATAGAGAGAGAGAGAGAGACAGAACGTGAGCGGGGAAAAGCAGAGAGAGAGGGAGACATAGAACCTGAAGCAGGCTCCAGGTTCTGAGCTGTAAGCATAGGGCCTGAAAACGGGGCTCAAACCCTCAAATCGTGATATGGAGACCTGAGCTGAAGTGAGACACTTAACCGATTGAACCACCCAGGCACCCCACTGATTTCTTGACTTACAATGTAACTAAAAGTCTTGTTTTTTCTGGTTTCTCTCAACTCTTGACTTCTTCTCTATTTGGTCTCTGGTGACTTAGAGTTTTGTCGTTTGTTTTTAAATTTATAGACTCTAGCAAATCATTTTCATGGCATGGTTTTTCATAATATATGGAAATTAGGTTCTCATGCTGAAATTGAAGTTCAAATTTCACAAGAGTTGCCATTCTGTTTCTCTTTGGCCAGACTGCTCATCAGGTTTGATAGATATGCTCCTGGGGTCAAAAAACACATTTACCTTTTTAGGTAGCCGGCTTTCTATATGTCTCAGGAGCCATTGAGCTCTGTGCACACAACCGAGTTCTTGACACAATTTTTCCTTCGCAATTCTATGTGAAACCCTCAAAATCCATTTTTTGCATTGCCAAATTTAGACACTTCATGAATAGAATGCATTGAAGCTCTTGTATCATTTCCTAAAATTATATCACTCTTGCGTGTTTGGGACTGTAATTTTTCTTCTTCCTTCCAAGGGGAGCTCATATCTGCATTTGTGGAATTCTTCCAGGCTTCTCATCTCTTAATACTTTTCCAACGTGCTGTGCAGTTTTTGACCAAATGAATACTTCGGTTTATTTGTACTCTACCACATTGGGTGATAGGAGCCACGAGACAGGCTGCATCATATGGGTTTTTTTTTTTTGTCCCCTTGTATGTTATCTGTCATATTGAATGTTTATAGAACATCTAGCCCCTCACTTTCATGAACCACTAACAGGGGGCATGGTTCTCTTCAAGAGACAGGAAACGAAGACAAGGGAGCTGAGACAGCAAGTCAGGGAAAGAAACCCAGAGCTTCTCAGGAAGCGTCAACTGTCCACACTTTCCAGTTCTGCAGATATGGGTCCCTGCTGAGGCCCAACCTGGGTTCTTGTGCAGGTGTCTGGACAAGCTGCCCATGATGTGTGGGCACAGTGGAGTTGGGAAGGGCAGCTGTGGTTTGAATTCCAGCCCACCTGGCACTGCTGTGAAAATTCATGAGTATGTTAATTTATGTCCACCATCAGTTAGGGATATAATGAGTAAATGCAAGACGTTAGACTCACTACCTTAGATTCCATGTTCATGACAATTTGTGACAACAATTCTCCCTTCCTTTTTTCCACTTTTTAAATTTTTTAAGTTTGTATTTAAATATTTGTTAGTTAACATATTGTGTAATATTAATTTCAGTAGTAGAATTTATTGGTTCATCACTTACATTAACACCCAGTACTCATCACAACACGTGGCCTCCTTAATCCCCAACACCCATTATCCCATCCCCCACACACCTGCCCTCCAGCAACCCTCAGTTTGGTCTCTAACCTTACAGTTTATTTTTATGATTTCTTGCTCTTTTTCCCCTTCCCCTAGATCTAAATTCCCCATATGAGGAAATCATATGGTGTTTGTCATCTTTGACTGACTTACTTTGCTTAACATGATACCCTCTAGCTGCATCAACATCTTTGCAAATGGTAAGATTTCATTCTTTTTTGTGACTGAGTAATATGCCATTCTATACATATAGCAGATTAATCACATGGTGGACTTTGGTCTCTTTCCTCAGTTTGGCTGTCACAGTTAATGCTGCTGTAAACATTGGGGTGCATGTGCTTCCTCAAATCAGAAGTTTTGTATGCTTTGGATGAATTCCTAGTAGAGCAATTGCTGGAGTGTAAGGTTGTTTAATTTTTAGTTTTTAAACTGTTTTCTGGAATGGTCCAGGCACTTTGCATTCCCACCAAGAGTATAAAAGGAAAAAAAAAAGTGTATAAAAGGGTTCCCTTCTCTCCTCATCCTCATCAATATCTGTTGTTTCCTGCGTTGTTAATTGTAGCCATTCTGACAGGTGTGCGGGCATCTCTCATTGTAGATTTGATTTGTAATTCCCTGATGATGAGTGATGTTGAGCATATGTTCATGTGTCGGTTAGCCATCTGAATGCTTTGTTTGGAAAAGTATCTCCTCATGTCTTCTGACCATTACTTCACTGGATTCTTTGTATTTTGGGTGTTGAGTTTGAGAAGTTTTTTTTTTTTTTTATAGATTTTGGATAGTAAGCCTTTATCATATATGTAGCTTGCAAATACCTTTTTAATTTCTGTAGAATGCCTTTTAGATTAGTTGATTGTTTCTTTAGCTGTGCAGAAAGTTTTTATTTTGATGAGGTCCCAGTAGTTCAAGTTTGCTGTTGTTTCCCTTGCCTCTCCAGACACGTCTGGTAAGAAGTTGCTATGTCCGAAGTCCAGGAGGTTGCTGCCTGTTCTCCTCTAGGATTTGATGGTCTCCTGTCTCACATTTAGGTCTTTCACCCATTTGGATTTATTTTTGTGTATGGAGTAAGAAAGTGGTTCAGTGTCATTCTTCTGCATGTTCTGGTCCAGTTATCCCAACACCCTTTGTTGACAAGGCTTTTTTTCCCATTACATAGTCTTTCCTACTTCATCCAAGATGAGGTGGCCATACCTTTGTGAGTCCATATTGGGTTTACTCTTCTGTTCTTTTGATCTATGTGTCTCTTTTGTGCTTGTAGCTTACTGTCTTGATAAGTACAGCTTTGTAATATAGCATGAAATCCATAATCATTAAGTCTCCCGTTTCTTTGTGTAACATAGACATTTCAACACTCCTTGCTCCTTAAATCCATGAACATTGAAGGTGTTTCCATTTCTTTGTGTCATCCTCAGTTTCTTTCACTGTTTTTAGCGTCTTCAGAGTATAGATATTTTAACTCTTTAGGTATCCTATTATATTTGGTGCAATTGTAAATGGGATGGATAGTTTTTTTTTTTAATTTTTCTTTCTGTTTCTTCATTATTGCTGTGTAGAAATGCAGCAGATTTCAGTATGTTGGTACTGTATCTTGTGACTTTGATGAATTTGTGAATCAGTTATTGCAATATTTTGGTGGAGTCTTGAGTTTTTTATATATAGTGTCATGTTATCTGTGAAGAGGGAATGTTTGACTTCTTCTTTTCCAACTGGAATGCGTTTATTTTTTGTTGTTGTCTGTTTTTGAGGATAAGACTTCCACTGCTGTGTTAACTAGAATGATGGGAGTGGACATCCCTCTTGTGTTCCTGACAGTAGAAAAAAAGGTTTCTTTTCGCCACTGAGGATATTAGCTGTGGGGTTTTCATGTACGGACTTTATGATGTTGAGGTGTGTTTCCTCTACCCCTTGTTGAGTGTTTTATCAAGAAAGGATGCTGTACTATGTCAATTTTTTTTGCATCTATTGAGAGGTTCATATCATTCATATCCTTTCTCTGATTGATGGTATGTATTACATTGATTTATTTGTGACTATTGAACCACCCTTACAGCCAAGGAATAAATCCCACCTGGTCACGTTAAAGGATCCTTTTAATGTATTGGTGGATTCAATTTGCAAGTATTCTCTTTCTTTTTTTTTTTTAACGTTTCTTTATTTTTGAGACAGAGAGAGACAGAGCATGAATGGGGGAGGGTCAGAGAGAGGGAGACAGAGAATCTGAAACAGGCTCCAGGCTCTGAGCTGTCAGCACAGAGCCCGACACGGGGCTTGAACTCACAGACCACAAGATTACGACCTGAGCTAAAGTCGGACGCTTACCCGACTGAGCCACCCAGGCGCCCCTGCAAGTATTTTTTTGACAGTTTTTGCATTCTTGCTCATTAGGGCTAGTGGCCTGTAAGTCTCATTTTTAGTGGGTTTAATCTGGTTTGGAACCATGATCATACTGATCTTATAGAATGAATTTGGAAGTTTTCTTTCCATTTCTATTATTTGGAACAGTTTGTGAAGACAGGAATATTCTATTCTACTTAAAAACAATATTTGACACTCTTCTTAAATATCTGGTAGAATTCACCTGTGAACCTATCTGGCCCTGGATTTTTGTGTGTCAGTAGATTTTTGATTAATGATTCAATTTCTTTGCTCATTATCAGTCTGTTCCCGTTTTCTATTTCTTCCTTTTTCAGTTTAGGTAGTTTACATTATTCTGGGAATTTATCCATTTCTTCCAGATTGCCCAATTTGTTGGCATATAAATCTCCAAACTATTTTCTCATAGTTGTATTTCTGTGGTGTCAGTCTCGATGTCTCCTCTCAAATTCTGATTATATTTACTTTCGTCCCTTCTCTTTTGTTTTTGCCAAGTCTGCCCATGGGTTTATCATTTTTGTTTATTCTTATAAAAACCAACTTATAGTTTCATTCATCTGTTCTACTGTTGTACTTTCTTTCTGTATCATTTATTTCTGCTCTAGTCTTTTTTGTTTACCTGTTCCTGCTGGCTTTAGGGTTCCTTTGTTGTTCTCTTTCTGGCTCCTTTAGTTGTAAAGTGGTTGTGTGTTTGAGACCTTTCTTCTTTCTTGAGTTTGGCCTGTACTGCTATATATTTCACTCTTCCATCAACTTTGCTGCATCCAGATGGTTTGGAACTGGCATGTTTTCATTTTCCTTTGCTACATTTATTTTTTATTGCTTCTGTAATTTCCTGAAAATCTCATTCCACTTTTACTACAATGTTCTTTAACCTAATGTATTGGCGGTGTTGCTCAAATTTTTCTTGTGGTCAACTTCAAATTTCAGAGTGTTGTGGTTTGAAAATACGCATGGAATGATCTCAGTCTTTTTGTAATTGTAGAGGGCTGATTTGTGACATAGTATGTGATCTGCTCTGGAGAATGTTCCATGCACACTCAGAAAGAATGTGTATTCTGGTGCTTTAGAATGGAATGTTGTGAATATATCTGTTAAGTCCATTCAGTCCATGTGTCTTTCAAAGCCATTGTTTCCTTATTGATTTTCAGGTTAGATTGTCTTTCCATTGTTGTAAGTGGAGTGTTAACGTTCTCTATTACTGCTATTGTCTATTATCAATGAGTTTCTTTATCTTTCTTAGTAATTGAGTTATACATTTCAATGCTTACATTTTTGGGGTATAAATATTTAAAGCTTCAGATCTTCTTGTTGGATAGACCCCTTTATGATGATATACTGCCTTCCTGATCTCTTGTAACAAACTTTGGTTTGAAAACTAGTTAGTGTGATATGTGTGTGGTACTACAACTTTCTTTTGACGTCCATTAGTATGATAAATTGTTCACCCTCCCCTCACTTTCAATCTCCAGGTGTTTTAGGTTGAAAATGAGTCAATCGTGTGCAGTGTGTAGAATGATCTTGTATTTGTTTTTATCCATTCTGGTATCCTATGTCTTTTGATTGGGCATTTTGTCCATTTACATTCACAGTAATTATTGATAGGTATAAACTTAGTGCCATAGTGTTACCTCCAAAGTCATTGTTTCTGGAGATTTTCTCTGTTTATTTCTAGTCTTTGTTACTTTTAGTCTTCCTTTCCCACTCAAAGGGTCCCCTTTAATTTCTCGCAGGGCTGATTTAGAGGCCTGAACTCCTTTGGTTTTATTTGTCTGGGAAATTCTATCACTCCTTGTATCTGAATGACTGCCTTATGGAGAAAGTATTCTTAGCTGCATAATGTTCAAATGTGCATGTTGAGGATATGATGTCACTCCCTCCTTGCATGAAGGTTTCTGTAAGAGATCTGCCATAGTTTTTTTTAATCTTCCCTTGTTAGTTAGCAACTTCTTTTGTGTTGATGCTTTATGGTTTTTCTTTATCTGGATATTTTGCCATTTTCCTATGATATGTCTCAGTGTTGGCCTGCTTTTTATTTTATTTTTTATTTTAATGGGTGTTCTCTTTGCCTCCTAGATGTGGATGTCTGTTTCTTTCCCCAGCTTGTGGAAATTTTCACTATATTCACTCAGCTAAAATGTATCTGCCTTTTTCTCCCTCTTATTCTTTTGGGACTCCTTTCAAAAGAATGTTATTACAGTTTATGGAGTTGCTGATTTCTCTAAGTGTATGTTTGTGATGCAATATTTTAATTTTCCTCTTCTTTCCAGCTTCATTTTCCCCATTTCCCTCATTTTTACTTCCCATGTGCTTGTTTGAACTGGAATATTGGTCTCCTCCAGCCCTTTTTCTGAGAGTTACATCATCAGCTCTCCATGTTCTGAGACTAGACACTAGTCAGAATCAGACAAGAATTACATCACTGGTTTTCCTGGGTCTTCAGCTGTGACAGTAGATCATGGGACTTCTCAACATATTTAGTTATGGAAACCAATGACCTTTGGGTTCTGTTCTTCAGGGGAATCTTGACTAATACATGGAGATTGTTTGTCTCTCCTTTAGAGTAATTGAATAAAGCTGTAGCTCATTTAAAGTCCTGAGTAGCAAAGGGCTATGAAGAAAGTGTCACGTTGTTTGACTGGGACAAGGGCTGGTAGAGGATAAGGAGCTGTGGGATCCTGTGGTCCTGGCTGCACAGGGAGCGCATCTGGGAATCCTGTAGAGGTGCAGCTGTTGTGCCTCAGGAATCTGTAATTCACTCCTGTTGAGGACAGGAGTAAGCAAGTGCAAACAACTGTGTCTTTGTGCATGTTAGTCTAGTTTCCCTATGACAACCCAGTTGCTAATCCAGAGAGTTAATAGGTAAACACAGAAGCATATAACCAGGGAGGCTCCCTGGGGAAACTGCTGTGTGGAGAGGAAGCCCAAGACCCTTAGAGGAAACCTGCCTGTAACCTCCATCTGCACCTGCGCCTGGGAACACAAAGGAGAATTGTGCATAGTTTGCGCCCCCTGCTGGTGCTGATCCCCTCCGGCAGGGAGGTTTGTGTGTGGGCTCCCAGTGAGGTCCCCTCACTGTGTCTTTCGCACAGTAGTATGTGGCCGTGTCCTCGGTCTTGAGGCTGTTCATCTGCAGATACAGCGTGTTCTTGGCGTTGTCTCTGGAGATGGTGAATCGGCCCTTCATGGAGTCTGCGTAGCCTGTGCTACCTCCATTATAACTAATTGCTGATACCCACTGAAGCCCCTTTCATGGAGCCTGGCGGACCCAGCTCATTCCATAGCTACTGAAGGTGAATCCAGAGGCCACACAGGTGAGTCTCAGGGACCCCCCAGGCTTCACCAGGTCTCCCCCAGACTCCACCAGCTGCTCGTCACACTGGACACCTGCAGACACAAGACATCTTGATCAGGAAACTGTGACACATCCACTGTTTCACTCATATCCATTCACAGACTCAGTGTCCCTCGTTCACCATGAATTACCTTTTAAAAGAGCAACCAGGAAAACCCAGCCCAGCACAATCTCCATGGTGAGGGTTGTGTGTTCTGTGCTGATCACAGAATGGGAACACCTGGGACTCCTGGGGCTGGGGCTCGTCTCCCAGCTGCAGGGTTGGGGCTGGGCTGATTTTATCAGCACAGAGAGGGCTTCATTTGCATGTCCTCTGACATATATATCAAGCTCCAGACTTAGATTTGATTCTGTAAAAGTGAATGACAGGGTTGGGGACGCACTTCAATATTAGTTTGTGTGGATGGCTGTGTGACAATATGAAGAATTCTTTTTTTTTTCAGTTTTGGATTTTTTATCTTTATTAATGGAGGCTTCGGCATAATCTTTAAGAAATATTTACCTCAACAGCATGATCATGCATTATTTTCTCTTAAAATATTTTAATTGTTTATTATTAATTAGTATTTATTTTTAGTTTTAAAAATTAACATCCAAATTAGTTAGCATACAGTGCAACAATGATTTCAGGAGTAGATTCCTTAGTGCCCCTTACCAGTTTAGCCCATCCCCCCTCCCACAACCCCCGTCCAGTAGCCCTCTGTTTGTTCTCCATATTTATGAGTCTCTTATGCTCTGTCCCCTCCATGTTTTCATATTATTTTGGTTTCCCTTGCCTTATGTTCATCTGTTTTGTCTCTTAATGTCCTCATATGAGTGAAGTCATATGATTTTTGTCTTTCTCTGACTGACTCATTTCACTTAGCATAATACCCTCCAGTTCCATCCACATAGTTGCAAATGGCAAGATTTCACTCTTTTTGATTGCCGAGTAATACTCCATTATATATATTTACCACTTCTTCTTTATTCATGCATCCATCGGTGGACATTTGGCTGTTTGCATACTTTGCCTATTGTTCATAGTGCTGCTATAAACATGGGGGTGCATGTGTCCCTTTGAAACAGAACACCTGTGTCCCGTGGATAAATGCCTAGTAGTGCAATTGCTGGGTCATAGAGGAGTTCTATTTTTAGTTTTTTGAGGAATCTCCATACAGTTTTCCAGAGTGGCTGCACCAGCTTGGGTGCCCCCCAAAATGCAAAAGAGATCCTCTCTCTGTATCCTCGCCAATGTCTGTTGTTGCCTGAGTTGTTAATGTTAGCCCTTCTGACAGGTGTCAGGTGGTATCTCATTAGGGTTTTGATTGGCATTTCCGTGATGATGAGTCATGTGGAGCATTTTTTCATGTGTCGGTTGGCCATCTGGATGTCTTCTTTGGAGAAGTGTCTATTCATGCCTTTTGCCCATTTCATCACTGGATTGTGTTTTGAGTGTTGAGTTCGATAAATTCTTTATAGATTTTGGATACTAACTTTATCTGAGATGTCATTTGCAAATATCTTCTCCCATTCTGTCAGTTGAATTTTAGTTTTGCTGATTGTTGCCTTCACTCTGCAGAAACTTTTGATTTTGATGAGGTCCCAGTAGTTCATTTTTGCTTTTTTTCCCCTTGCCTCTAGGGACGTGTTGACTAGGAAGTTGGTGTGGCCAAGATCAAAGATATTTTTGCCTGCTTTCTGCTTGAGGATTTTGATGGCTTCCTGACTTACATTGAGGTCTTTCATCCATTTTGAGTTTATTTTTGTGTATGGTGTAAGAAAGTGGTCCTTGTTCATTCTTCTGCATGTCACTGTCCAGTTTTCCCAGCACCACTTGCTGAAGACACTGTCTTTATTCCATTGGATAGTCTTTCCTGCTTTGTCAAACATTAGTTGGCCATACATTTGTGGGTCCATTTCTGGATTTTGTATACTGTTCCATTGATCTGAGTGTCTGTTCTTGTTTTTTTTAAATATTTTTTGACATTTATTTATTACTTTTCAGAGACAGAGACAGAGCATGAGCGGGGGAGTGTCAGAGAGAGAGGAAGACACAGAATTCCAAGCAGGGTTCAGGCTCTGAGCTGTCAGCACACAGCCTGATGTGGGACTCTAACTCACGAACTGCCAGATGGTGACCTGAGTCAAAGTCGGATGCTTAACAGCCTGATCCACTCAGATGCCCCTGAGTGTCTGTTCTTGTGCCAGTACCATACTGTCTTGATGATTACAGCTTTGAAGTATAGCTTGAAGTCTGGGATTGTGATGCCTCCTGCTTTGGTTTTCTTTTTCAAGATTTCTTTGGCTATTTGGCGGCTTTTCTGGTTCCAGACAAATTTTAGGATTATTTTTTCTAGCTCTGTGAAGAATGCTGGTGTCACTTTGATCGGGATTGCATTCAATATGTAGATTGCTTTCGGTACTATCAGCATTTTAACAATATTTGTTCTTCCTATTCAGGAGCATGGAATCTTTTTCCATATTTTGTCTTCTTCAGTTTCTTTCATAAGCTTTCTCTAGTTTTCAGTGTAAAGATTTTTCACCTCTTTGGTTAGATTTATTCCTGGGTATTTTATGGTTTTTGGTGCTACTGTAAATGGCATAGATTCCTTGATTTCTCTTTCTGTTGCTTCATTGTTGGTGTATAGGAATGCAACACATTTCTCTGCATTGATTGTATATCCTGCCACTTTGCTGAATTCATGAATCAATTCTAGCAGTTTTTTGGTGGGGTCTTCTGGGTTTTCCATATAGAGTATCATGTCATCTGTGAAGAGTGAAAGTTTGACCTTCTCCTGGCCAGTTTGGATGCCTTTTATTTCTTTGTGTTGTCTGAGTGCAGAGGCTAAGACTTCCAATACTATGTTGAATAACAGTGGTGAGAGTGGACATCCCTGTCTTGTTCCTGACCTTAGGGAGAAAGCTCTCAGTTTTTCCCCATTGAGGATGATATTAGCATTGGGTCGTTCATAGATGGCTTTTATGATCTCAACGTATGGTCCTTCTATCCCTACTTTCTTGAGGGTTTTTATCAAGAAAGGATGTTTTATTTTGTCAAATGCTTTCTCTGCATCTATGGAGAGGATCATATGGTTCCTGTCCTGTTTTTATCGATGTGATGAATCACATTAATTGTTTTACAGATATTGAGCCAGCCCTGCATCCCAGGTATAAATCCCACTTGGTCGTGGTGAAGAATTTTTTAATGTATTATTGTTTCTGGTTGGATAATATCTTGTTGAGGATTTTTGCATCCATGTTCATCAGGGAAATTGGTCTATAGTTCTCTTTTTAAGTGTTGTCTGTGTCTGTTTTTGGAATCGAGGTAATGCTCGCTTCATAGAAAGAGTTTGGAAGTTTTCTTTCCATTTCTATTTTTTTGGAGAATAGGTGTTAACTCTTCTTTAAATGTTTGGTAGAATTCCCCTAGAAAGCCATCTGGTCCTGGACTGTTGTCGTTTGGCAGATTTTTGATTACTAATTCGATTTCCTTACTGGTTATGGGTCGGTTCAAATTTTCTATTTCTTCCTGTTTCAGTTTTGGTAGTGTATATGTTTCTAGGAATTTGTCCATTTCTTACAGATTGCCCATTTTATTGGCATATAATTGCTCATAACATTCTCATATTACTGTTTTTATTTCTGTTGTGTTGGTTGTGATCTCTCCTCTGTCATTCTTGATTTTATTTAGTTGGGTCCTTTCCTTTTTCTTTTTGATCAAACTGGATAGTAGTTTATCAATTTTGTTAATTCTTTCAAAGCACCAGCTGTTAGTTTCATTGATTTGTTCTACTGTGTTTTGGTTTCGATAGCACTAATTTCTGCTCTAATCTTTAGTATTTCCTGCTTTCTGCTGGTTTTGGGTTTTATTTGCTGTTCCTTTTCCAGCTCTTTAGTCATAAGGTTAGGTTGTGTATCTGAGATCTTTCTTCCTTCTTTAGGAAGGCCTGGATTGCTATATACTTTCCTCTTATGACCGCCTTTGCTGCATCCTAGAGTTTTGCGTTGTGGTGTTATCATTTTCATTGACTTCCATATACTTTTTAATTTCTTCTTTAACTGCTTGGTTAGCCCATTCATTCTTTAGTAGGTTCTTCAGTCTCTAATTATTTGTTACCTTTCCAGATTTTTTCTTGTGGTTGATTTTGAGTTCATGGCATTGTGGTGTGAAAATATGCATGGTATGATCTCGATCTTTTTGTACTTACTTAGGGCTGATTTGTGTCCCATATATGGTCTGTTCTGGAGAAAGTTCCATGTGCACTGGAGAAGAGTGCATATTCTGTTGCTTTAGGATGAAATGTTCTGAATATATTTGTTAAGTCCTTCTGGTCCAGTGTGTCATTGAAAGCCATTGTTTTCTTGTTGAATTTTTAATCAGGTGATCAGTTCATTGTTGTGAATGGAATGTTGAAGTCTCCTACTATTATGGTATTCTTATCGATGAGTTTCTTTATGTTTGTGATTAATTGATTTATGTATTTGGGTGCTCTCACAATTGGCGCATAAATGTTTACAATTGTTAGGTCTTCTTGGTGGATAGACCTTTTGATTATGAAGGATATAATGCCATTCTGCATCTCTTGATGCAGTCTTTATTTTAAAGTCTAGATTGTCTGATATCAATATGACTACTCCGGCTTTCTTTTGTTGAACATTAGCATGATAGATGGTTCTCCATCCCCTTATTTTCAATCTGGAGGCGTCTTTAGGTCTAAAGTGGGTCTCTTGTAAAAAGCATATAGATGGATCTTGTTTTCTTCTCCATTCTGTTACCCTATGTGTTTTGATTGGGGCATTGAGTCCATTGACGTTTAGAGTGAGTACTGAAAGATGAGTTTATTGCTATTATGATGCTGGTAGAGTTGGAGTTTATGGTGGTGTTCTTTGGTCTTTCTAATCTTTGTTGATTTTGGTATTTATGTATTTATTTATACAGATATATTTTCATCTTTTCTACCCTCAGAGATTCCCCCTTAAAATTTCTTGCAGGTCTTGTTTAGTAGTCACAAACTCACAAACTCATTTAATTTTTGTTTGTATGGGAATCTTTTTATCTCGCCTTCTATTTTTTTTTAATATGAAATTTATTGACAAATTGGTTTCCATACAACACCCAGTGCTCATCCCAAAAGGTGCCTTCCTCAATACCCATCACCCACCCTCTCCTCCCTCCCACCACCCATCAACCCTCAGTTTGTTCTCAGTTTTTAAGAGTCTCTTATGCTTTGGCTCTCTCCCACTCTAACCTGTTTTTTTTTTTCCTTCCCCTCCCCCATGGGTTCCTGTTAATTTCTCAGGGTCCACATAAGAGTGAAACCATATGGTATCTGTCTTTCTCTGTATGACTTATTTCACTTAGCATCACACTCTCCAGTTTCATCCACGTTGCTACAAAAGGCCATATTTCATTTTTTCTCATTGCCACGTAGTACTCCATTGTGTATATAAACCACAATTTCTTTATCCATTCATCAGTTGATGGACATTTACGCTCTTTCCATAATTTGGCTATTGTTGAGAGTGCTGCTATGAACATTGGGTTACAAGTGGCCCTATGCATCAGTACTCCTGTATCCCTTGGATAAATTCCTAGCAGTGCTATTGCTGGGTCATAGGGTAGGTCTATTTTTAAGTTTCTGAGGAACCTCCACACTGCTTTCCAGAGCGGCTGCACCAATTTGCATTCCCACCAACAGTGCAAGAGGGTTCCCGTTTCTCCACATCCTCTCCAGCATCTATAGTCTCCTGATTTGTTCATTTTGGCCACTCTGACTGGCGTGAGGTGATACCTGAGTGTGGTTTTGATTTGTATTTCCCTGATAAGGAGCGACGCTGAACATCTTTTCATGTGCCTGTTGGCCATCCGGATGTCTTCTTTAGAGAAGTGTCTATCCATGTTTTCTGCCCATTTCTTCACTGGGTTATTTGTTTTTCGGGTGTGGAGTTTGGTGAGCTCTTTATAGATTTTGGATACTAGCCCTTTGTCCGATATGTCATTTGCGAATATCTTTTCCCATTCCGTTGGTTGCCTTTTAGTTTTGTTGGTTGTTTCCTTTGCTGTGCAGAAGCTTTTTATCTTCATAAGGTCCCAGTAATTCACTTTTGCTTTTAATTCCCTTGCCTTTGGGGATGTGTCGAGTAAGAGATTGCTACGGCTGAGGTCAGAGAGGTCTTTTCCTGCTTTCTCCTCTAAGGTTTTGATGGTTTCCTGTCTCACATTTAGGTCCTTTATCCATTTGGAGTTTATTTTTGTGAATGGTGTGAGAAAGTGGTCTAGTTTCAACCTTCTGCATGTTGCTGTCCAGTTCTCCCAGCACCATTTGTTAAAGAGGCTGTCTTTTTTCCATTGGATGTTCTTTCCTGCTTTGTCAAAGATGAGTTGGCCATACGTTTATGGGTCTAGTTCTGGGGTTTCTATTCTATTCCATTGGTCTATGTGTCTGTTTTTGTGCCAATACCATGCTGTCTTGATGATGACAGCTTTGTAGTAGAGGCTAAAGTCTGGGATTGTGATGCCTCCTGCTTTGGTCTTCTTCAAAATTACTTTGGCTATTCGGGGCCTTTTGTGGTTCCATATGAATTTTAGGATTGCTTGTTCTAGTTTCGAGAAGAATGCTGGTGCAATTTTGATTGGGATTGCATTGAATGTGTAGATAGGTTTGGGTAGTATTGACATGTTGACAATATTTATTTTTCCAATCCATGAGCAGGGAATGTCTTTCCATTTCTTTAAATCTTCTTCAATTTCCTTCATAAGCTTTCTATAGTTTTCAGCATACAGATCCTTTACATCTTTGGTTAGATTTATTCCTAGGTATTTTATGCTTCTTGGTGCAATTGTGAATGGGATCAGTTTCTTTATTTGTCTTTCTGTTGCTTCATTGTTAGTGTATAAGAATGCAACTGATTTCTGTACATTGATTTTGTATCCTGCAACTTTGCTGAATTCCTGTATCAGTTCTAGTAGACTTTTGGTGGAGTCTATCGGATTTTCCATGTATAATATCACATCATCTGCAAAAAGCGAAAGCTTGACTTCATCTTTGCCAATTTTGATGCCTTTGATTTCCTTTTGTTGTCTGATTGCTGATGCTAGAACTTCCAGCACTATGTTAAACAGCAGCGGTGAGAGTGGGCATCCTTGTCGTGTTCCTGATCTCAGGGAAAAAGCTCTCAGTTTTTCCCCGTTGAGGATGATGTTAGCTGTGGGCTTTTCATAAATGGCTTTTATGATCTTTAAGTATGTTCCTTCTATCCCGACTTTCTCAAGGGTTTTTATTAAGAAAGGGTGCTGGATTTTGTCAAAGGCCTTTTCTGCATTGATTGACAGGATCATATGGTTCTTCTCTTTTTTTTTGTTAATGTGATGTATCACGTTGATTGATTTGCGAATGTTGAACCAGCCCTGCATCCCAGGAATGAATCCCACTTGATCATGGTGAATAATTCTTTTTATATGCCGTTGAATTCGATTTGCTAGTATCTTATTGAGAATTTTTGCATCCATATTCATCAGGGATATTGGCTTGTAGTTCTCTTTTTTTACTGGGTCTCTGTCTGGTTTAGGAATCAAAGTAATACTGGCTTCATAGAATGAGTCTGGAAGTTTTCCTTCCCTTTCTATTTCTTGGAATAGCTTGAGAAGAATAGGTATTATCTCTGCTTTAAACGTCTGGTAGAACTCCCCTGGGAAGCCATCTGGTCCTGGACTCTTATTTGTTGGGAGATTTCTGATAACCGATTCAATTTCTTCGCTGGTTATGGGTCTGTTCAAGCTTTCTATTTCCTCCTGGTTGAGTTTTGGAAGAGTGTGGGTGTTCAGGAATTTGTCCATTTCTTCCAGGTTGTCCAATTTGTTGGCATATAATTTTTCATAGTATTCCCTGATAATTGTTTGTATCTCTGAGGGATTGGTTGTCATAATTCCATTTTCATTCATGATTTTATCTATTTGGGTCATTTCCCTTTTCTTTTTGAGAAGCCTGGCTAGACGTTTGTCAATTTTGTTTATTTTTTCAAAAAACCAACTCTTGGTTTCGTTGATCTGCTCTACAGTTTTTTTAGATTCTATATTGTTTATTTCTGCTCTGATCTTTATTATTTCTCTTCTTCTGCTGGGTTTATGCTGCCTTTGCTGTTCTGCTTCTAGTTCCTTTAGGTGTGCTGTTAGATTTTGTATTTGGGATTTTTCTTGTTTCTTGAGATAGGCCTGGATTGCAATGTATTTTCCTCTCAGGACTGCCTTCGCTGCGTCCCAAAGCGTTTGGATTGTTGTAGTTTCATTTTCGTTTGTTTCCATATATTTTTTAATTTCTTCTCTAATTGCCTGGTTGACCCACTCATTCGTTAGTAGGGTGTTCTTTAACCTCCATGCCTTTGGAGGTTTTCCAGACTTTTTCCTGTGGTTGATTTCAAGCTTCATAGCATTGTGGTCTGAAAGTATGCATGGTATAATTTCAATTCTTGTAAACTTATGAAGGGCTGTTTTGTGACCCAGTATATGATCTATCTTGGAGAATGTTCCATGTGCACTCAAGAAGAAAGTATATTCTGTTGCTTTGGGATGCAGAGTTCTAAATATATCTGTCAAGTCCATCTGATCCAATGTCTCATTCAGGGCCCTTGTTTCTTTATTGACCGTGTGTCTAGATGATCTGTCCATTTCTGTAAGTGGGGTGTTAAAGTCCCCTGCAATTACCACATTCTTATCAATAAGGTTGCTTATGTTTATGAGTAATTGTTTTATATATTTGGGGGCTCCGGTATTTGGCGCATAGACATTTATAATTGTTAGCTCTTCCTGATGGATAGACCCTGTAACTATTATATAATGTCCTTCTTCATCTCTTGTTACAGCCTTTAATTGAAAGTCTAGTTTGTCTGATATAAGTATGGCTACTCCAGCTTTCTTTTGGCTTCCAGTCGCATGATAAATAGTTCTCCATCCCCTCACTCTCAATCTAAAGGTGTCCTCAGGTCTAAAATTAGTCTCTTGTAGACAGTAAATAGATGGGTCTTGTTTTTTTATCCATTCTGATACCCTATGTCTTTTGGTTGGCGCATTTAATCCATTTACATTCAGTGTTATTATAGAAAGATATGGGTTTAGAGTCATTGTGATGTCTGTATGTTTTATGCTTGTAGTGATGTCTCTGGGACTTTGTCTCACAGGGTCCCCCTTAGGATCTCTTGTAGGGCTGGTTTAGTGGTGACAAATTCCTTCAGTTTTTGTTTGTTTGGGAAGACCTTTATCTCTCCTTCTATTCTAAATGACAGAGTTGCTGGATAAAGGATTCTCGGCTGCATATTTTTTCTGTCTAGCACCCTGAAAATCTCGTGCCAATTCTTTCTGGCCTGCCACGTTTCAAAAGAGAGATCAGTCACGAGTCTTATAGGTCTCCCTTTATATGTGAGGGCACGTTTACCCCTTGTTGCTTTCAGAATTTTCTCTTTATCCTTGTATTTTGCCAGTTTCACTATGATATGACGTGCAGAAGATCGATTCAAGTTACGTCTGAAGGGAGTTCTCTGTGCCTCTTGGATTTCAATGCCTTTTTCCTTCCCCAGTTCAGGGAAGTTCTCAGCTATGATTTCTTCAAGTACCCCTTCAGCACCTTTCCCTCTCTCTTCCTCCTCTGGGATACCAATTATGCGTAAATTATTTCTTTTTAGTGTATCACTTAGTTCTCTAATTTTCCCCTCATACTCCTGGATTTTTTTTATCTCTCTTTTTCTCAGCTTCCTCTTTTTCCATAACTTTATCTTCTAGTTCACCTATTCTCTCCTCTGCCTCTTCAAGCCGAGCTGTGGTGGTTTCCATTTTGTTATGCATTTCTTTTAAAGCGTTTTTCAGCTCCTCGTGACTGTTCCTTAGTCCCTTGATCTCTGTAGCAAGAGATTCTCTGCTGTCCTGTATACTGTTTTCAAGCCCAGCGATTAATTTTATGACTATTATTCTAAATTCACTTTCTGTTATATTATTTAAATCCTTTTTGATCAGTTCATTAGCTGTTGTTATTTCCTGGAGATTCTTCTGAGGGGAATTCTTCCGTTTGGTCATTTTGGATAGTCCCTTGCGTGGTGAGGACCTGCAGGGCACTTCCCCTGTGTTGTGGTGTATAACTGGAATTGGTGGGTGGGGCCGCAGTCAGACCTGATGTCTGCCCCCAGCCCACCACTGGGGCCACAGTCAGACTGGTGTGTGCCTTCTCTTCCCCTCTCCTAGGGACGGGATTCACTGTGGGGTGGTGTGGCCCGTCTGGGCTACTTGCACACTGCCAGGCTTGTGATGCTGGGGATCTGGCGTATTAGCTGGGGTGGGTAGGCAAGGTGCACAGGGGCAGGAGGGGCAGGCTTAGATCGCTTCTCCTTAGGTGATCCTCTTCAGGAGGGGCCCTGTGGCAGCGGGAGGGAGTCAGATCCGCTGCCGGAGGTTTGGCTCCGCATAAGCACAGAGTTGGGTGTTTGCGCGGAGGGAGCAAGTTCCCTGGCAGTAACTGGTTCTCTTTGGGATTTTGGCTGGGGGATGGGCGGGGGAGATGGCGCTGGTGAGCGCCTTTGTTCCCCACCAAACTGAGCTCTGTTGTCAGGGGGCTCAGCAGCTCTCCCTCCCTTTGTCCTCCAGCCTTCCCGCTTTCCGAGCAGAGCTGTTAACTTATGACCTCCCAGACGCTAAGTCGCGCTTGTTGTGGGAACACAGTCCGTCAGGCCCCTCCACTTTTGCAAGCCAGACTCGGGGTCTCTGCTTGGCCGGCGAGCCGCCCCTCCGCCCCGGCTCCCTCCCGCCAGTCTGTGGAGTGCGCACCGCCTTGCCGCCCTTCCTACCCTCTTCCATGGGCCTCTCGTCTGCGTTTGGCTCCAGCGACTCTGTTCTGCTAATCCTCTGGCGGTTTTCTGGGTTATTTAGGCAGGTGTAGGTGGAATCTAAGTGATCAGCAGGACTCGCGGTGAGCCCAGCGTCCTCCTAAGCCGCCATCTTGCCGCTTCTCTGGTCTCCTTATTAAAAGAGGCTAATTCCTATTTCCCTAGAGGTGAAGCTATGCTTCACTATATGGTCAGTAGACTTGGTGCCTGTCGGGGTATATGGTGGTCTTTGGAAGGAAGGATTCAATGGTAGTCTGGGTTCTAGAAACTCGTTCCCTAGTAAGGAAGCACCTGAGGAAGGAAAGGTGGGTATGGCTTGGTGTCAGTGGCTCAGTATCTACTGGGGGGTGTTGTGCTGCTCACTGAATTCTGTCCATGATAATTGGTGGGAGGAATATTGGCATCAGCACCTTCTCTAGTCCCTTCAGTTGGAGTTTCCAGCCACCCCTGTTTAGGAAGCCCTCACAGAGAGAGAACAATCTGTACACATGGGTCCCAGGCTTCCTTCAGAACCCCGCCTTCACCCTGCCTTTGTCCAATCCATTGGCACACCTGGCAGCTCAGGACTCTTATGTTTTATCTAAGGAGCTCTAGCTGGGTTTGAATACACCAAATTGTTGAACTCAGTATGACAGGGACCCCACTGATCCTCTGGGACAGTGCCTTGCAGTGATGTGGTTGGAGCTGGTTATCCCAGAAGGGCAGTTGCATGAACACTAGGAGCTTGGAGTTCATGGTGAGGAAGAACAAGAAGGGAGCATTCAGTTCGCTGCTCTCAGCAGAGGCTCCTATGGTAATGACCAGGGCAGTGCAATGGTGCCTGTCAGCTCTCCTGCCCCATGAGAGGCAATGCCGTGTCTCCCAGATGCACTCCAGGAAGGTAACAGTCTCACCCGATATGACCCAGGGGATCCTCAAACCGCAGCAGTTCCTATGGGCCTTGGGGCTCCTTCTCCACAGAAGCACTGCTATGCCCACCAGGGTCCAACCCAATGATGGCATGGACTTCTAAATCTTCAGGCTTTGAACTCGACATTTACAGCAGGTTGACTTGTCATGATTAACTTTATGTGTCATCTTGACTGCGTCATGGGTGTCCAGATTCACGACTGTTTCTGTGTATGTCTGTGATGAGTTTCCAGAAGAGATTGGCATTTCCATCCATGGTTTCTTTCTGCCTGGGCATCACCCATTCCATCATAGTTCTGAGTAGAATCCGATGCAGAGGGAGGAAGAATTCCCTCATTTTTACTTCCCATGTGCTTGTTTGAACTGGAACATTGGTCTCCTCCTGCCCTTGTTCTTAGAGTTACATCATAGGCTCTGCAGGTTCTGAGACTAGACACTAGCTCAGAATCAGGCGAGAATTATACCACTGGTTTTCCTGGCTCCCCAATTTGTGACAGCAGATCATGGGTCTTCTCAACATATTTTGTCATGGAAACCAATGTGCTTTGGGTTCTGTTGCTTGAGGGAATCCTGACTAATACATGGAGATGATTTATCTCTTGTTTAGAGGAATTGAATAAAGCTGTAGCTCATTTAAAGTCCTGAGTAGCAACGTGCCATGAAGGAAGTGTCACGTTGTTCGATTGGGACAAGGGCTGGGTGAAGATAATGGGGAGCTGTGGGAGCTTGTGGTCCTGGCTGCACAAGGAGTGCATCTGGGACTCATGTAAATGTTCAGCTATTGTGCCTCAGGAAATCTGTAATTCACTCATGTTGAGGGACAGGAGAAAGCAATGCAAACAATTGTGTCTTTGTGCATGGTAGGGTAGTTTTCCTAGGAAAACAATGATGTAATTCACACAGCTAATAGGTAAACACAGAATCCTGTGTCCAGAGAGGCTCCCTGGAGAAACTGCTGTGTGGACAGGAAGCCCCAGACCCTGAGAGGAAACCTGCCTGTAACCTCCATCTTCACCTGCTCCTGGCAACACAAAGCAGAATTGTGCATAGTGTGCGCTCCCTGGTGGTGCTGATCCCCTCCTGCAGGGAGGTTTGTGTCTGGGCTCCCAGCAAGGTCCTCTCACCCTGTCTCTTGCACAGTAATGTGTGGCCTTGTTCTTGGCCCACAGGTTGTTTATCTGCAGATACAGCGTGTTCTTAGCGTTGTCTGTAGATGGGGAATCGGCCCTTAATGGAGTCTCCATCATCATAAATATATGCGATCCACGCAGCCCCTTTCCTGGAGCCTGGCGAACCCAGCTCATTCCATAGCTACTGAAGGTGAATCCAGAGGCTACACAGGTGAGTCTCAGGGACCTTCCAGGCTGCTTCAGGTCTCCTCCAGATTCCACCAGCTGCACGTCCCACTGGACACCTGCAGACACAAGACATCTGGTCAGGAAACTGTCACACATCTACTGGTCTCACTCATATCCACTCACATCCTCAGTGTCTCTCGTTCACCATGAATTACCTTTTAAAAGAGCAACCAGGAACACCCAGCCCAGCACAAACTCCATGGTGAGGTGTCTGTTCTGTCCTGATCAGAGAATGGGAACACCTGGGACTCACGGGGCTGGGCTCCTCTCCCAGCTGCAGAGTCGGGATGGGCTGGTTTTATCACCATAGAGAGGACCCCATTTGCATGTGCTCTGACATATATATGAAGCTCCAGTCTTAGATTTGATTCTTTAAAAGTGAACAACAGGGTTAGGGACGCACTTGTAGTTTAGTTTGTGTAGACGGTGCTGTGACAATATGAATAATTGTATTCAGTGAGTACAGGTATATTTGCAGTCCTGTGTGCATTTTTACAGGTCTTTCATCCACATCGATCATTTTCACTCTGCAAGTATTTTACATACTTTTTGAAGTTTAACCCAAAATACTTTATTCTGTGCCATTTTCACTTGTATAATTTTGTTATTTTTTTTTTTGCATGTATTTTCATGCTGGTGTGTAGAATCAAAGGTGGTTTATTTTTATTTATTTTCTTTGTTCATTTTGCATCCTGCTCTTTTCCTCATTTCAAAAAACTGGTTCTAATATTTTTTGTGGGATCTCTAGGGTTTTGTTATGTTTGAGATCAATGTCACTTGCAAACAAGTAATTTTCCTTCCTCCTTACTGATTTAAATGTCTTTTATTTTTTTTATTCCCAATTTTTTTCTGGTTACATCTTCCAGTTTTAGGAGAAGAAAGCTTTTCCCTTATTTTCTTCTGGGATTTAGCCAGTGTAAGGATTCATTGACATAAGACATATGTACAGGAGAGAATTTCATTTTGTAAGTGCATGGCCTTCCTAATGATATGACACCCAGAGAAAGGACAAAGCAGGTGGCACTTGTGATTTTCAGACAACAAAACATTGGATTTGGCAAGAGTTAAGTTTGGGGTATTATGTTAGTCACCAAGTAAGTAGGTTTGTTTGCATAGCCTTCTTGTCCCTGTGTTCCTTATTCTGGTGCTAACGATGGTTCTTCCCTCTTGGTACATGGGAGGGATATTTATATCCTGCTATCAAGCGACGATGGCGAGTCTGAGTGTACTTGGACTATTTCTCAAGTGTCTTTCACCCAAATAAGCAGTGTGACAAGATGACATAGTTTGAGGTGGCATATGTATTCTTCACATTACCATGGGGAATGCTTATGTTAGGGGTGACCATCATTGCCTGGCTCCTGATGTGACAGGAAAGCCTTCAGCATTTTACCGTTCAATATGCTGTCAGGTGTGGGCTTTTCATAGTGGCCATGATCATGTGGAGGTAATTTCCTTCAGTTCCTTTTTAATTGGGTTCTTTTTAAATGATGAACATGTGTTGAATTTTGTCTAATGTTTTTTTGAATCAATTAATGATGGCTTTGATTCAATCATTCCCTCTGGTAATGGAGGACATCACATTTATGCATCTGTGTATGTTGAAGGATCCTTGCATCATCCCTGGAGTGAATCACCCGGGATTATGTTGTATGATCCTCTCAATGTTCTGTTGAATTCAGTATGCTCAGATTTTGTGAAGGAATTTTGCATGTATGTTCATTTGAGATAGTGACCTGTAGTTTCCCTTCTTGTGGTGTCTTTCTTTGGTTTGGTGTGAGAGCAATGCTGTCCTCACAAAATGCATTTGGGAGTGCTGTTTTTTATCAGTGTTTTGTAATAGTTTGAGAAATATTAGCATTAATTCCTCTTTAAATACTTAGAAGTTTTAATAAAGCCATAAACTCCTATGCAGATTTCTTGGAGGGTGAGGTTTTAGATAGAGAAATCTTACTAATTTTTCTTTTGTTCATTTTGTATTTTTCCCTGAAACAGTCTTGGTGGACTACATTATGGCATGAAATGTGTAATTACTTCTTGGTGATCTAATTGCTGGCCTATAAATACCTAAGTTTTTCTTTAATGATCCTTTTCATGTCTTTAGTTCAGTTATGTCTCCTCTTTCAATTCTGATTGCATTTGTTTGAGTCTTCCCTATTTCCCCAGGCTACCTATTTGTTTCAAATTTAGTTACTTTTCCAAATACAAATTTTTATGTAATTGATTTGTTTTCTGTATTTGTGATAGCCTCTATTTTCTGTCTGCTTTATCTTTTTATGTTATTTTTATGTTTATCTTGTTATGTCAATAAAAATGCCAATGAGTTTTTTAAGAAACCTGAAAAATATACAATTCATATGAAAGCACACAACACATGGAAGCAACAAAACAATCATGACGTCGAAAGAACCTGGATACTTCACACTTCTCTCTTTCTAAAGATATTGCAGAGGTACATTATCCACAACAGTGTGCTGCTGGCATCAAATGAGACATTTAGGCCAGTGGAGCTCATTACGGAACCCAGAAGTAGATGTTTGCAGATGCAGTGAGCAAATCCTCCACGAGATTTCCAACAATGCACAGTGGGGGGAGGATAGTGTCTCTTAAACATGGTGTTGACTAGGGGCACCTGTGTGGCTCGGTAAGTTAAGCATCCCACTTCCACTCAGGTCATGATCTCACGGTTGGTGGGTTCGAGCCTCACATCAGGCTCCTGCTGACAGTTCAGGGCCTAGATTCTGTTTCTGCCTCTGTGTCTGTGTCTCCCTACTCATGATCTGTGTCTCTCCCTCAAAAACAAAGTAAAAATTAAAAAATAGTACTGATATATACATGCAAAATAATAACATTTGGCCATAATCTTGCTTCATACATATACGTCGACACAAAAAAATCTCAAAATGGATGAAGGATTAAGAAGAACACTTGAACCTAAATGCCTTCAAAGAAAACATGAACGATAAACGTGATGACATTCACTTGAGAATGATTGAGTCGATATAAAAGCAAAGTCACAGAGAACAAAGCAGGCAAGGGGGACTACACCATACTAGAAAAGGGGCAAGCAAATATTTGCAGAGCTAGAAGGCAGTCTATGGGAGGGTAGACATTACAATAAAAAATATTGAAAAGGAGTTAATATCCACAATGCAGGAGGGACAATAAGGTGTTCTCATTTCCCTGCCATCAGACCACACCTCAAGCTTCCCCCTTTCCCTAATGGAGACCCACCTCCATTCAAAGTGCTCCTCAGAGGATGAGTCTTAAAGATGTGCCCACTAGTGTCTGGGCCTCACATGCACAAGAGGATGGATTGCCCCCAGTGCAGAGCCTGTGCTCAGGGGGCCTGAGAAAGGAGCTGCCTCCACCCATCAGTAGCCAGATGCCCTGTCTTGCTGCAGGAGGACCTGACCCTGTGATAGACTCTGTTACCGCAGGATGTTCTTGCTTTACCTCCTCACCGTGTAACACCCCAATCTTGTGAGTAACGAAAGAACAGAATTTGATTCAGAAGGCAAAGCTACTGGTTTGTACAATGTAGGAACCATAAAGTCTTTTGTCATCTATTACCCTCCCTCCCCATCTTTTGTCCCTAACCGGGCTGCCACTCATGCCTCAATTCCTGGTGATGAAGACGCATTACTGGAATGAATATCTCTACTTTCTTGTCAATGCCATTGCACTCTGATTCACAAGTTCTCTTTTCAGGTATGCTTGGGGGAGGCAACTAAGTTGGGCTCAATATTACTCCAAGTTCTTGAAGCCAACTTACATTCTTTGCCTTCACCCAAGGCTGCACTCTTGTTTAGTATGTCCGTGACTTGTCACTCTATTACCAAAGGAGTCAGAGAGCCCTTGCAGACTCCCCCACCCTCTTAAAGCACCAGCCAGACAGGGCCATACACCCTCCTATCTTCTTAATGTCCACGGTTGCAAACAGCTACTGCCAACGAGGACTATGTCACAGTGCTTCAAAACTCCCCACAAAGTGTCTTGTCAGTTTTTCACATCGTTCTCACCGGTACAAAAATGCAGTTGCATAAGCTTCTAAGGAAACCTGGCTACTGCTTCCCAAGGACCCCTAACTTCACTGCCTTTGCTCTGTCTCTGTGAGCCCCTCACCCCTACCTGATGCTGGCACAGATTTCTTTTCGTGGCTTTCAGAGTCATTAACCTAAAGTGTTAATATTAGCTCTGTGCACACCCCGAACTCTCAGCTGTCTGAATATCAATAACATGTTTCACCTCTCGTTCCATGGAAATGGA
This sequence comes from Felis catus, assembly GCF_018350175.1. Lineage (NCBI taxonomy): Eukaryota > Metazoa > Chordata > Mammalia > Carnivora > Felidae > Felis > Felis catus. Next base: position 148,117,429 of record NC_058373.1, read on the forward strand.
GTGGCTGCAGGTATCCTGTGACAACCTGTGCCTCTCGGATATGTCCTATAACTTTCTTCCCATGAAAATTAGACCTTGAGCCATCAGGCCCCACTGCATGCTTGCACCCCCATAACTGCTGTCTGGATACATTAGAATCCCCACTCACCTCTGTATTCCTCTCTGACAAGTTTGTAATTTCCATGCCCACCACCTACCTACCAGCTGGCCACTGACCAACCCTTCCATCATCTTGTGTCATGTTAACAGTTTAAATCGGGCTATCCCACTCCCCTCCCTAAAAAGGGAGACCTGGGGTACCTGGGTGGTTCAGTTGGTGGGCATCCTACTTCAGCTCAGGTTATGATTTTGTGGTTTGTGAGTTTGAGCCCTGCAACGGGCTCTGTGTTGTCAGCTCAGAGCCTGGAGCCTACTTCAGATTCTGTGTCCCTCTCATTCTATGCTCCTCCCAACTCACACTCTTTCTCTCAAAAATAAATAAACATTAATAAAATTTTAAAGGGGAGACCCTACTTCATTGCACATGATTGCCCTCAGCTACAGGAATGGTTTCTGGGACATCTGGTGGTCAACCCTGAGTTCTATTTTTTTTTTAATTTCTTTTACATTTATTTCTTATTGAAAGACAGAGAGACACAGGGTGTGAGCAGGGGAGGGGTAGAGAGAGGGGGAGACATAGAATCTGAAGTAGGCTCCAGGCTCTAAGCTGTCAGTCCAGAGCCCGATGTGGGGCTTGAACTCACAAACTATGAGATCATGACCTGAGCTGAGGTCCATAGCTTAACCAACTGAACCACCCAGGCGCCCTACCCTGACTTCTATTTTGTGATGGCTTCTGTATGTGGGGAAACATAGGAACCACTCAGGCCAGTGTCCCTACTGGAAGTACTCCAGGCGTCCTCTCTGCCTGCTGTAAAATCAGTCTAAGCCACTGCGCTCCCAGGTTTTCCCAAGCTTGCACATCTGCAAAGGGAATGACTGCCACTATTCACAGGCATTCCAGACATGCCCTGGAGTCTTCAGGGCTGTTGGCACCGTCTGTAAATCCCACAGGTCCTAACCTCATGAGTACCAGAGGACAGAGGACATTTTTCCAGCAGGCCTATAATTGCTGCCCCATTATACGCAACTGATCTTTCTGCTAAAATTGCTAACAGTCACTCTTCAGCCCAAATTGTGAGGAGACTGTCACTGTCTCTCCAGCGACTGACAGAGCGCACAAGGCTGTCAAATACACAGCCAAGATCAGAGGCCTCTGTCCTTTCCTTCACTTTAGAAGCCTGCCTTTTTCCCTGACTTGGACTATTGTTTATCATGTAAGTTCCTCACAATGGGAAAAGACAGGTGGACAGATAATGATCAGATGGGGTGTACATTGGGGTTGAGTGGGCCTCCTGAGGCCCCTTTCTTCTCTCCTTTGGTCTTGCACCAACCCCATCAGATGGGATAATTAAGAAACTGAGAGACAGTGGGTTCTTCCCAGGCATTCACTAAACCCCTGACTAAATATTTCCCAGGGCACTACTTTTAAATCTGTCCCAAGTTTTGTATAATATCAGCAGGCCCCAGGGAGTCCCTCTAGCCCCTCCCTACCCACTGGGGCTCTCCAGATGGATTTGACAAATTGGCTTCCTCTTTGGTTAATGGCTGCATATTTGGTGGATGGACTGATGCTGTCTGACTGGACATGCCAGTGCCACGACTGTGGTAAAGAATGTAATGCCTGAAATGGTTCCTGGATTTGCCATTCCATTATGGATTTAGCCAGACCAAGGAACTCACTTCAGCACATAGACAAACTACGTACTTGCAAAGACTGGGGGTGACAATTAGAATTTCATACCCCACATTATCCTTAATCATCACAGAAGAGGACGATGAGGATATGTGGATTAGGGGAACAGATATGGAACATGAAAATCTAGACACAAAATTCCTCAGGAAAAATCTGCCTTGAAACTGGCCTGGAACATCCAGAATCATTGTCCTTGGCCCTTAAAGAGATTTGGAATGCTCCAAATAGCAGGCAGGGACTGACCCCCTTTGCAACAGTATTTTATAAAGGAATCCTTAACCCTTTCTTTACTGATTGAGTGAACTTCATGATAAATTATATGACCAAGTTGATGCCATGCATAGCCATGTCCAAGAACTAACAGGTACACTTGGGTCATATCATCCACAGACAATAAGAACATGGCCTCTGCCACTGACTAGCCTTGCCACCCTTTCTACAGAATATGGGACAGTCATCAGGTCTTCAGAGAGCACCCAGTGCCACCTCACTGAGAAGGACCTTATGACGAACTCCTAACCGACTACACTGCCATCAGAATTACGGAAAGATTCTTCTGGATTCACGCAAGCTGCACAAAATAGTTCCATATTGCCATTGTCAAGACCGTGGATGACCATCCCAATGATTACCATTGGTAAGGATTCCCAGAGCCAATTCCCAGGCTCCGGAAGCACATGGAATCACATAGTAGGTCATGGATCAAAAAACTGCATTTCCACCTAGTTGCATTTTCCGGCTCTTTCCTGTCAGGAAAAAAAAAAAAACTTTTTAAAATGGAGCCTACCCTTTCCCCCACTATTAAAAGACTGACTACATTTCCTGCTCTCCCTCTGAACCTCTACAACTGTCTGTCTTCAGACTGCATCTGCCCCATTCACCTGTGTAGTTATCTCAGAAGGTCAGACACAGACCCTTACACCAGTTTTCCAAGTCCCGTCTACAGTAAATAATCAGTGTGATTGTCAATTGTTTTGACATCAGGATAGCAAGTAAGCCCCCAAAGTAGTGTTATTTCCTGCCAATGCAAGCAGGTGAACGCACCATGTGGATGGACAAATGGAAGGGTGTGGTATCCATAACCAGCACGACAATGTCACTCTGCCTTTCCTTCCACTCATTGATTGGGACCACAACTTTAATGGAAGCTTCAGGATGGTCCTTTGCTCAGGTGAAGTATTGGGAGAGACTATTTCCCTTTGTATGAAGACAGTCATGGTTCTGGGTTCTCTCTCATGGTGACATAGCAAGGCAATCTGGTGCCAGATGGTCACTAGGTACTCCAGCATAACCCCCATGGCACAAACACTTTCCAGTTCCCAAAATGTTTCATTGGCACTCAGACTACCTGTGCATCAACTGGCATAGCTCAGCCACTTCCTGGTAAGGCGGCCTAAATGCACAAGTCATATGACAGTAGACCGAAAATCTGGAGTAGCTCAGTCAGGTGACAAAACCCACCTTATAGCTGCTGAAGGGATGCAGGCCTCCCATGTCTCACAAACTTTCAGGAATGCATGATAATTGACCAGTGACCGTGACCCTCAATTGCCCAGACCAGTGGGAACTCATGACAGGCTCTACATGAGCTGGTCAGCCTAACATGTTGGCACTGTTTGGACTGTTAGGAATTCCCATGGTAGCAGGGTAGAGATGTACAGGTTGAGAGCAGACTGTGGCTGGGACTCCTTGGTCATCGATGCTGAATGGGACATACTGGCTAGCTCAGTCATGACAGAGTCTCCCCTGTGGCCCTTTAGATACCCTCAACTGCCTAGACAGTCTTGGGAATCTAAGCCATCTTATGGACAGCTGGGCATTTACATTTCAGTAGTCAACTGTAAAGTGCCACCTGTTAGGAGGGGGCTTTAATGCCCGTCAAGTGGGCAGACTGAAAGGAGAAATGGTGTGTTTAATGGCCCGCTCCTTCACTAAATCTTGAACTATGGGGTGCAATTACTCAGTCCTCTATTGCACACAATATTGATGTACGTATACTGTCTTAATTGGATGTGGGGGGGTGCAATTTGCAGTCCTACAGACTCCTGATATGTAGCTCCCCCCAGGAAAACCAGGCACTGGGTTTGTTCCCACTGGCCTTTATGGCATGTGAGGGCATCCACATCATTAACAAGACAATGCAGGGTCAAAGGGGCCACCTTTGCTAAAAGAGATTCAGTAAAGATTCTTCCAATAGTGACATCAAAGGGATGTTGAGACCCTTCTACTATCCCTCCCTTTATACCTAGTAAACTAAAGGACACAACACTTATATTTGGAGGGGTTTCTGGGAAGCACTGTACCTTGGCTTCAGGGTCAATGAGAGAAATAAAGTGTTGTCTGTGTCTGTGTCCTACACGGTAATTACAGAATTGTACAGGCAGTTGTCCCAGGAGGAAGGACATACTCCACAAACCTCCAGGTCCCTAGGCAGGGGCCTTGGCATCTCCCCACCCACTGGGATCCCAGATCCCCACTACCAGGGATGTCATGTCCAGAGAAGTGATGGCACCCACCCGAAGGGTAGAAACAGCATTCTCTTGAAGATCCCAAAGAGTCTGATCAAAGTTTCTGACTCGTGTTTTGTCTGTCCTGAGATTAAGTCACTAGGGACCCTCTTTTCAGAGCTGTGCATAAAGAGAAGTGTGGGCCTCATCTCTAGAGCAAGAGATCTGGGTTGAAGTTCCACCCCTTGAATGGGGCACTGCTGGGACCCCCCTGTGGGCTCCTATCTATGGAGGTGGTGATCCCATCAGCATTTGCAACAAAGAAGTCGTGGACTTCTTGAAAATTCTCCTTTTCACATCTGACTATGGCATGCATGCTAATGCCTGCTACACTAAAGCTGGTATTTCCATGAATTGTATTGGCACAAGGCTTAAGATCAGAGTGGTCCTTCAAGAAGAACTCCTTAGATTCTGTTGTCAAGTGCCTCTCCTCCAAGTGGAAACGGACAAGGGCTCATGGGCGCATGACATAAGGCAAAAACAAAACAAAACAAAACCCAAATCCCACACGCATTGAATTGTCCCCATTCTATCTTAGAGTTGGATTGCATCACCTGGGCTTGACCTCTCCCAGTGGGCCTGTGCAGTCGTGCCATAAAAATCCAAGTCCGGAGAATCAGAGCTTCTTTCTTCCTACCTCTTTGGGCTCTGGGGCTCTAGGGAGCCTCTTCCTCAGAGCCTTCCCCTTTTTCCTTGGTGTGTGTCTCTTGCCATGTGCCTTGGGGTGATTGTCATAGCCTTTTGATACAGTGAAAAGACTGGAGGCTCCATAGGATGTCTCTAAGTAAACAGGCCGTTGATACCTTGAGCTTTGCAGTGATTTATGAATCTGGGGCACTTGGACCAACCCAGACAGCTGTAGTATGTCAAGTGCTTAAAGCAACAGCTTGGAGCCAATTGTGAAGACCCACTAGAGCCAATCAATGTCATTGTCTCCCTCCCTTTGGACAAATGATTCCAGCAAACCTTGCATTTTCATGATGGTGTAGTGCCTGTCACCATTTCTCTCTTTCACACTGGTCCGTGGATATGTTGGTGTAGTGGTCTTGACAGGGAGGACCTGGGATAGAAGTTAGCTCTTCCCAGACACGTGTGCTGAGGCCTCCCACACTGAGGTATCCCCCACAACACCTTCAAATAGGGAGCCATTGTCAGCAGCAGTGAGGAATACAGCCAGTAGGGGGAGGGTGCCTTGTTCCTGTCCTCCGCCCAGGATGACATGATGCTCCTGGTAGAGTTGCCTCTGTCACTAGGTAGGCATGGCTAAGCAAACACAACCCCAGGGTACTGGATGAAAACAGTGGACCCAGAAGCTGGCGTCTTCTTCAACACTAATCTAGGGAAACGGTCCTTGGTGTCCACTAATATCTCACTTGAAGATGAGTAGGAAATACACACCTCTGGAACCCCAGGATGGTGCTTGATTTTTGGTCTCTGCAGGGAGTCTGACCTTTTACGGCACTGATAACTTAGAATGGGGGTTTCTGGCAACACCTGGCATCAGCCCAAAGCAAAGTTACAGACCACCGGCAAGCTCCAGCTCCTTCCCAGAGCAGCTGAGATGTGGGGGTGAGGAACGAGTGAGCCATTCTCAGTGCTAACACATTGTTAGAGGGCACCACCTAGGCCCCCAATCCCACCTCGGGGACAAATGTTTTGGGGACCCCAGCTGTTGTACAGAATTAAGAACATGTAGACTGTATCCTGCTGAAGGAATAGGCAAGAGCCATTGCTCAGGGGGTGGACAGGCGGCTCCCTAGGCATCTGAGCTCTGGCTTTGGATACATGAGATGCATGGGGCCCTCCTGACTCAAGGTGTGGTTTCATTTCACCCCCAGCAAAGGAAATGGAGGCACAGAATTTATGACTCATAGGGCCCAGAAGCAAGGGTACACAAGGACCTTGGGAAGGGCAGGCCTCCTTCCCACATTCCCAGTGATCAGGACATAGAAAACAGGGTAGCAAGTACCTGATTACTTGAGAACGGTTGGGGCTGAAGTCCCTTACTTTTCACAGCTCACCTCTGTGTGGTTATTCGAGAAGGCTCTCAGAAAACCGAAGTGGGAAACCTAGGCAGATCCTTATCTACGGTTAAACTCACTGAAAGGTAGGCAAGAGAAAGAGAGCAGGGATTCACATTCATCGGGCTCCAACTGGATGCCAGAGTCATCCACAGGCACTTGTGCCTGCCTTTCTGATTCATTTCATTGGGTGCTCCATTCAGTCTCATGGTCTCAGTCCCCACATTTGGAAATTTTGTCTCCAGGGAGGCACAGCTTGTGCTATGTGGAACCTAATGCCAGTCCCCTTCCCTCACAGCCCACAGACACCCCAGTGTGGAACAGGCAGTGTGGGTGGGTGGTAGCCCTCCATTATCCTGAACCCACATTGGGACTGGGGGAAGACAGATTACCTGGAGAATAAGAAAATATTCAGTGTGCAACTGCACAGTTTTGGAGACAACTCATGAATTTGTCCCTGAAAGAGCTTGTGTGAACGTCTCTTAATTCTGGAAGCATATACCTCAGTTCAAGACCCAGATGCTGACTCAGGTCCTCTGCACATAATCTGTGGCTCAGTTTGGGCTCTTGGAAGCTTAGATATATACGTAGAGGCCACACGCATGCAGTTTTTAAGTTTTATTTCAGCGTTCTGGTCAGTGAGCCATGAGAGATGTGTGTCAGAGCCTGATATGCCTGTGGACCCCTGTGTCTCCTGCAGACCCCCGAAACGTGGATGTCAGCTCTGCAGCCTCATTACTGTATTTTCACACATGTGCCAGTTGGATTGTCTATAGTTGTTCAGCAGTCAGGAGGCTAATTATGGATTGTCGTCAGCAACAATCAGTCCCTTAACTTTCTCGGGGTTGATAATTTGACATTTGTGGCGACACCACAAGGAATGCAGCTATTATGGCTTAAATGGGACCAAAAACCTCTCTGAGATATAACAGGGATTCATGAGTTTGCCTGACTGGCCGCATTCTTCTTGGAGGCGTCCACTGTCTGTGCTCCCACCAGTGCCTTGTCCAGTGCACCATGGAGGATCCCAACTTATGTGGCAATGATAGTTCCTGTTATTGTCGCACGACCCTCTGTGACTGCATTTCTCCGGGATACAATGATAATTCAGCTGAGCCCCACTGCCAGTGCAGTAGGTGTCCTGACAGAGCTTTCCAGAAGCATAGGGGGTACCAGTACTCACATGACCAATCTCGGTTGTTCCTGTGCTACGATGTGAATCCAGCCCCACACAACAGAACCCTGGATCTCAGATGGATGGAATCCAACATGCTCTTGCAGCTGAGGGAGATGTGTGACAATCCTACACTGCAGCCTCCCACACGGCACGTCCTTGTGGGAACAGGGTTCAGCGTTGAATTCCCCGGGGTCTTCTGCAGTGTCTATATCGGCTGCTTTTTTAATTTATGGTATACCAGACAATTTCACCTTTCCAGAATTTTTGCAAAGATTTCTTGACAGTGCATAGTGCGGTCAGTGCAGTTCCCATGATAGCAGCAGCCCTCTTCAGTGCACAGGGTTCCATCTTGCATATGGAAGTCATCAGGGCCCGACAAGGACACCCCATGGCAGGACTCTGGAAGATCACATATATTTTGGATTGGCCTGCCAAGTGTCCCAGCATCGAAATCGGTGCAGTTTGTATAGCATCTGCCTGTATTACATTTGTCCCCAGGGGTTAAAATACAATCACTCATACAGCATAGATTGCTATAGCACTGCTCTAAGGAGCTGCAGTCACAATGCTTGCCTGGGTCAGCTAAGTAGTATCCAAAATGATTGTGGGTCAGGCTTTTATTTCAATGCACCATTTAGATGTTGAAGAGGCACTTGCCTAATCTGCCACTGATTATGTACTGTGTATGAATGAAGGAACACTTACTGAAAGCTTCAGGTATACAAGGGAATTGGGTCCTAATGCAGTTGGACCTTTTCTGGCAAGCATATTCATCAGTGTCAACCCACAAACCAATATATTTTGCAATCTGATGTGTTGCTATGACAGACAAGAGTAAATAATATCTGCCAAAATAACCCATCATGATAGGGCTTTGTGGATGGCATATACTGCATACAACTGGACTGAAATTAACTTCATGGGATCCATCTCAAATCGCAACTAAGGATGAATGTGGTTTAGAATTCGAAACCCTTGGACTCACAGTATCAAAAAAAAAAAAAAAAAGGACTCTGATGCAAGACATATTTGCCCATGTTAGCTGGATATCTCTCATTATAAATTATCATGAAACCAATATAGTAACTTACATGAATCCCATGAAACAATGAGTCAATTAAGGTAACTAGTCTTATTAAGATTTGGGCACATTTTGACACGTGGTTGACACGTGGTTGAACACACTGTATATTGTTTACGGTCTGAGAGCAAAATTCTGTGATGGGATGACTACAACTTACTAGAGATCCTGAGGACTGCACTGGCATTTGCTTGAGGAACAGGGGTCCCTATCTTCCTTATATCCCAGGTTATAAGTAGATCCCATTGCATTGGTGTCTGCCACTCTCTGAGAAACAATGTGTTCAAATGTTGGGAATCGCTGATGCGTCTGATTTCATAGGCAAGGTCATCCAACTTCATGATACCTTCAAGGCCCTGATAGCACATGTCCATGGAGACCATGGAAAGAGGAATCTCCTCCAGGTAGCTGAGGTAGTAACAGTCTGGAGGCATGGAGGGGTAGTCCATCTGCAAGTCTCCCTGATCATTCTGAGTGATCAGCAGCAGATGTCTGGACCTGAAGGGTTTCTTTGGCCACATGTGGAAAACGGGTCTCTTGGCCCCAAAACACAGGCTACAGGACAGCCAACCAGTCATCTGAATGCCCTTGCCATTGTGCAGCTCCTTCTTTGTAATTACCACCTCAAGGAGATGTAGAGCCATGAGGGATGACCTTGAGAACCCCGGACAGGAGCCAGCACTGCCCAGAGTGCAAACTGCAAGAGGGATGCCCTCAGGGTGACCTGGCCCTCTGCCACCCTCATGCCCCTGCTCCGGGACATCTGCCAGTGAGAATGGATAAATGGAGGAACCTCAGCAATGTGAGGTCTAGGCCATCTGACAGAACAGAGGGCTTTACCAGGTGGCCAGCACCCTGCACCTGGGATCCACTTGTGGGGTTAGGTAACAGTCCCAGGGTGTGGCATTGTGTGACCCTGCACAACAGTTCAGCTGGGGTGGATGTGGGAGAAGCAGGTGAGCCAGTTCAAGCGTGCTCACATGGACATAGTAAGGACTCGGACCCAGAGACATGGCTCTATTCAACACATTCCACCTTCAATCTAGCTAGTGAATATGGGATATGAAATTTTAACACCCTGAACTTCTCTACCAATTCTATGTCCTGTGGTACTGCTGGGTCACTTTCTATGGACGCCTGCTTTTCCTCATTATGGAGACCAATGCTTCCTACTTCCTTGGGATGTGGAGGTGGACATTGTCAATTTTACCTTTATAGGCGACTAAAAAAATAGCTTTGTCGTTTTTCATGTCTCATTCTGGTTAGATATTAGTTTTCAAGCCATTTGATCCTTTTGGTTTTTGGTTTGAAGCTTCCTCTGAGTTTACTGAGGAAACTTCCCAGTATTCTATGTCATGATTGGTGAAGTACAAGGTTGTATTTTAGTATTTTTTTTATGCCAGCTGGGGAGAACAGAAAGTACTGCTGATCATGTGTGAGCCCCAGGGGTTTTCCGCTCTAATCCCTTATTGGGGTTCTTTCCTGGCCTCTGGCAGTCTCCTCCCATGCATGTGTGGTTCCCTCCTCAGCTGGAGATGCCAGGGAGTTGAGGTAACTTTGGCAGCTTGCACCGTGGAATCTGCACATGATCAAAAGACGTTATCAACCATGCACCTCTCTTGTTTGATTAAATATACTCTACTCCTTTAAAACCCCCTGCGTCAGGTAGAAACCTCAGAGTTGGCTTTTGGACAGGAGTCTGCATTCTCACCAGTGGCTGGCCTTGTGCATAAAGCTCAAATTCCTTTCCTACCAAAACTAAAACTTTGAAGGTTGACCTTTCCAGCAACAGGTAGCTGAATTTGGGTTTTGGTAACAATAACACAGAGTGGAGTGGCAGTTTTCAGGGGCTGGCAGCGAGGCGCAATGAGGGTTAGATATCAAGGGGTGTGATTTTCTGCTTTGGAAGACGACTAAGTTCTAGAGGTCTTCTCCACAACATTACATATGTAGTTAACAATATTGTACTGTATGGTTAAAATTTAGTGAAGAGGGTGGATCTCAGTTTCAGTGAGATCTTACCACAATACACTAGTTTTGCTTCTCACACAAAGTATGCATGGACACACACTCTGTACTGATAAGTGAAAATAATTTAAAAAGAAATGTACATACTTTGGATCCTAACCCTGGGGATATGCCATTTATAAATATCGTCTTCCATTCCATAGGTTGCCTTTATTTTTGTTTATTGTTTCCTTCACTGTGCAGAAGCTTGCTATTTTGAGGTATTCCCAAGAGTTCATATATGTATGTATTTAATTTTCTTGTAATATTTTTAATTTAAATTATGTGTGTTAACCTACAGTGTAGTATTGATTTCAGGTGTAGAATTTAGTGATTCATCACGTACATATAACACCCAGTTCTCATCTCAACAAGTGCCCTCCTTAGTGCCTATCTCCCTTTTAGCCCAACTTCCCCACTTCCCCTGTTTGTTCTCTGTATTTAAGACTCTTTTTCTGTTTCTTCCCTCTGTTTTTCTCTTATTTTTCCTTCCCCTGTGTTGTGTTTCCTTTATTTCACATATGAATGAAATCATATATTTGACTTTTTCTTACTGACTTATTTCACTTAGGTTAATATGTTGTTGTTCCACCCACATTGTTGTAAATGACAAGATTTTGTTCTTTTGATGGCTGAGTAATATTCCATTGTATATATTTACCACCTCTTCTTTATGCGTTCATCTCCTGATGGATATTTGGGCTCTCCCACAATTTGCTTATTGTTTATAGGGCTGCTATAAACATTGGGGTCCATGTGCTCCTCCGAATCAGCATTTTGGTATACTTTGGATAAATACCTAGTAAAACAATTGCTCGATCACAGGATAGTTCTATTTTTAATTTTTTCAGGAATGTCCACACTATTTTCCAGAATGGCTGCACCAGTTTGCATTCCGACCATGTTAATTTTAGCCATCCTGACAGGTGTGAGGTGTTATCTCATTGTGGTTTTGATTTATGTTCCCTGACGAGGAGTGACAATGAGCCTCATTACACGTGTCTTTTCGCCATCTGGAAGTCTTCTTTGAAAAATGTCTATTCGTGTTTTCCGACCATTTCTTCACCAGATTATTTGTTTTTTTCAGTGTCGAGTTTGAGAAGTTCTTTATAGATTTTGGATACTAAGCCTTTATCTGATATGCCATTTGCAAATATCTTCTCCTATTTTGTCAGTTGCCTTTTAGTTTTGTTGATTGTGTCTTTGCTGTACAGAAGCTGTTTATCTTGAGGTCCCAATAGTTCATTTTTGCTTTTGTTTCCCTTGCATCTGGGACATGTCCAGGAAGAAGTTGTTTGACCGTGCTCAAAGAGTTTGGTGCCTGTGTTTTCCTCTAGGATTTTGATGGTTTCCTGTCTCACATTTAGGACTTTCATCCAATTTTGAATTTATTTTTGTGTATATTGTAAGAAAGTGGTCCAGTTCCATTAGAGTTTCCTGTTGCTGTCCAGTTTTCCCAACACCATTTGTTGAAGGGACTGTCATTTTTGCATTTGATACTGTTTCCTGTTTTCTTGAAGATTAGTTGACCATTTATGGGTTTTCTGCTCTGTTCCATTAATCTGTGTGTCTCTTTTTGTGCCAGGAGCATACTGTCTTGATGACTACAGCATTGTAATATAGCTTGAAATCCAGAATTGTGATGCCTCTATTTCTTTTCGTTTTAGGATCGCTTTGGGTGTTCAAGGTCTTTTGTGGTTCCATGATAATTTTAGAATTATTTGTTTTAACTCTGTGAGGAATGCTTGTATTATTTGACAGGAATATTTGAATTGAAGTATTTGCATTGAATGTCTAGATTGCTTTGGGTAGTATCAAGATTTTAACAATGTTTTTTGTTTTAATCCATGTGCATGGAATATTTTTCCATTTCTTTGTGTCTTCTTCAGTTTCTTCCATAAATGTCCCAAGCTTTTCAGAGTAAAGCTCTTGTAAATCTTTAGTGAGGGTTATTTCTACGTATCTTATGGTTTTTGGTGTAATTGTAAATGGGATAAATTCCTTGATTTCTCTTTCTCCTGCTTCATTATTGTTGTATTGAAATGCACAAATTTCTGTATGTTGATTTTGTATGCTGCAGCTTTAATGGTTTATTTATCAGTTCTAGTGTTTTTTTTTTCCTTTGGTGGAGTTTTTCAGGTTTTCTGTATGTAGTATAAAATTCAGCTCCAAAACTGAATAATCCTATTAAAAAAATGAGCCCAAGGCGTGAATAGACTTTCCAAAATGCAACATACAGATGGCCAATGAAAAGATGCTCAACATCACTCATCATCAGGGAAATATAAATCAAAACTACAACGAAATATCAACTCACTCCTGTCAGAATGACTAAACTCAACTACACAAGGAACAACAGGTGTTTGTGAGGATACAGAGAAAGAGGAACACTTTTGCACTGCTTGTGGGAATGGAAACTGGTGCAGCTTGTCTGGAAAACAGCATGGGCATTCCTCAAAATGCTAAAAATATAACTACCTTATGACTGATCAATTGAACTGCTAGGTATATACCCAAAGGATACAAAAATACTAATTTAAAGGGGATTGCAACTGTATGTTTATAGCAGCCCTATCAAAAAGAGCCCAGCTATGGAAACAGTCCAAGTAAGCATTGACTCATAAATGGATAAAGTATATGTGGTATATCTACACACACACACACACACACACACACACACACACACACACTCATACTCATACACTGGAATGTTTCTCAGCCCTGAAAGGAATGACATTTGTTATTTGTAATGATATGGATGGAGTTAGAGAGTATTATGCTAACTGAAACAAGTTGGAGAAAGACAAATATATGATTTCATTCATATGTAGAATTTAAGAAACTTCAAAGGGGAAAGGGGAAAAAGAAGAGAGAAGAGCTACACCAAGAAATAAACTTTTTTCAATGTTTTTAAATTTATGTTGAGATAGAATGGGGGAGGAGCAGAGGAAGTGGGAAGGAGAATGCCAAGCAGTCTCTTTGCTGTCAGTGCAGAAACCAAAATGGGGCTTGATCTCAGGATCCATGAAATCAAGACATGAACCCAAATCAAGAGTCTTAGGCTTAACCCATGGAACATATAAACCCAACAAAACAGATTCTTACCTATACAAAACAAACTTGTGGTTACCAGAGGGAAGGTGGGAGGAGGTTTGGGGAAGTACGGTGATGGGGTTGCAGGGCCGCACTCAAAATGAGCACTGGGTGTTGTATGGAAATGTTGAATCACTATATTTTACACCTGAAAGTAATACTACATTGAATGTTTACTATGTGGAATACGAATAAAATCTCAAATGATGTATTTACAGTGTCTGCAAATGGCCTTGTTGGCATATAGCCCATGAAGAAACATTTATTGCAGAAAATATACTGACAGACGGAAAAGCTAGAATTTTGAGCTAAGGTGTGTGCCTTTCCTTCCCCACCCCAGCTCAGCAAATGGAAACTCCAGTGCAAGGAGCTGGGACTATAGGCATGTGCCACTGGGCCTGGCTGCAACCTCCCCTCCAGACTGTTGCAACCAATACCAGGGTTCCTGGTGACCAGCTCCTGTTCAGAGGACTCTTTCCCAGAGGGACAGGATGTCAGTGACCCTAAGCTATTTGCTGTTGAGGCCAAGCCCCAGCAGGTGCCACTGAGATGTGGGACTCACTCATTGTTTGCAGTCCCACTCCTAGGATGGAAACTCTGCCCTGGGCACAGTCCACTAGGGATGCTGGGAGACTGGTCTCCCCAGACCTGACTTGTATGGCAGGGGTCTCATGCCACCAGGACAAGCAAGCCTCAAAGAAGTGCAGCTGCCACTCACCCCTAAACTGAGCCCTTATTTGTCCCCACCTGCAGCTGCAGAGTTTTGCCCAGGGCAGGGGGGAGCTGGAGCAATCCACTAAACCAAGGTGCATATCTGTTCTGGTACAACTGACTTCATTTACAGATGGGGGTGAGGAAGTTCTGGGCCTCATGTTGTGGGAGAGTCAGGTGCAGGAGACAGATGGTTTCAGTGGAGGATTCCTAATCTACTCCTCCTCACCTGCAGGAGACAGGTAGAGCCAGGGACAGTGGAGCGAACAGCTCCTGTCAGGACACATGTGAGATTATGGCCTGAACAACTCTCCATTCAGAGGAGACTGAGGTTGAAGGGTTTAGTCTGTGGAGAGTTGAAACATGAGAGCATTGTTGAGCGCAGGACAGCATTCAACATGAGGCAGAGGAACTTATCATGTGAGTGTTGGGCAGAAAGAGATAAAGAAACCCAGCCAAACACTGTCACCCTGGGCTGGCTGTGTGACTGTCCCAGGCCACACCACCTCTGTAGTCTTTGAGACGACTTCCCTTTCCTCATATCATGTCTTTGAGGTTCTCCTAGTTTCAATTCTGGATCAATAGCGTCACATTTCTGTGGCAAAGCATCCCATTGATGGAAGTTTCATACCTGGTTTATTCCTTTTTATTTAGAAAGACTTTTGCCTCATTCCTATCTTCTAACACTAAGATGCTATAAATATTCACACACCATTTATTTTCTGAGCATGGGATTTCACTCTGGAGCAGTCGCTCAGGAGTGGTATTTCCAGGTTACATGTTAAGTCATCCATGTATAATTTCATAAGCAACAGCCAATGGTTTTCCAGAGCTGGTGTTCGTTTTTCTTTCCTACCTGAAGTGTTTGAGGCCCCACGAGTCCTGGATGCTCACCTGGATGGTGTTGCCAGTGTTCCCTCCATACCTGAGCCCTCAGGATGAGTGCATAGGGCATCTATTGCATTCTTGATTTGAATTTCCTTGACAGGTATGGTGTGAAGAGTCTTTTCCTGTCTTTACCTAATGTGTCTACAACCTCTAGGATGGGATGTTTACTACACAAGGCTGTGCTTGTTTTATAGAGGGTTGTTTCCTTTCTTCCTATTGACTGTTGAGGGTTCTTAGCATATTCAGGATGCAAGTCCCTTGGTGGTTATGCAATTTGTGAATATTGTCTCTTCCTCTGTAACTTGTCTTACTGCTATTGATTGTCACGTGTTCAGAAAAAGTTATTTGATTTTCACAAAGCCCATTTATACTATTTCTTTTTATGGGCCTTTGGTTCTTAGGTATAATTTTGGTTTTCATAATGATTGATTGCTTGTGACTGAGAATTTTTTTTAAATTTTTATTCTTAGAGAGAGAAAGAGAGTGCAAGTGGGCGAGAGGCAGAGAGAGGGAGACACAATCTGAAGCAGGCTCTAGGCTCCAAGCTGTAAGCATAGAAACTGACCCCGGGCCAAAACCCATGAACCGTGATATCGTGAACTGAGCTGAAGTCAGATGCTTAACTGACTGAGCCACGCAGGCACCCGACTAATTTCTTGATTTACAATATAACTAAAATCTTTTTTTTTTCTGGTTTCTCTCAATGCTGACTTGTTCACTAACTGGTCTCTGGTCTCTGTTTTTTGTTTTTAAGTTTATAGTGTGTAGTAACTCATTTTCATGGCATGGTTTTTTCATAATATATGGAAATTCTGTTCTCATGCTGAAACTGAATTCAAGTTTCACAAGAGATGCTGTGTGTGTCTTTTTGGCCAGATTGTTCATCAGATTTGATCGATGTGCTCCGGGGTCTAAAAAAACGTTAACCTTTCCAGGTTTGGGGATTTCTCTATGTGTCAGGACCCATTGAGCTCTGTGTTCACAACGAAGTTCGTGACTCAAGAGTTTTCCTTCACAATTCTATGTGAAACGCTGACAATTCATTCTATGCATTGTCATTGTCAGACACTTCATGAATAGAACACACTCAAACTGTTTTATCATTTCCTGAAATTATTTTTTGTTTTGCATGTTTGGGAGTATAATATTTATTCTTCCTTCCAAGGGGAGCTCATACAGCATTTTTGGAATTATTCCAGGCTTCTCATCTCCTAATGCTTTTGTAACGTGCTGTACAGTGTTTCACTAAGTGCATATTTAGGTTTATTTGTACTCTGCCAGTTTGGGTGATAGGAGCCCATGAGTCAGGCTGCACCATATGGGTTTTTATTTGTCCCCATGTAAGTGATCTGTCATATTGAATATTTATAGCACACATAGCCCCTCACTTTCATGCACCAGAGACAGGGAACATGCTTCTTTTCAAAGAGAAGGGAAAGGAATATAAGGGAGCGGAGCCAGCAAAGTGGTGGGAGGAAACCAGGAGCCTGGCAGGAATGGTCATCTCTCCACACTTTCCAGTTCTGTAGATGAGGGTCCCTGCTGTGGTTCAACCTGGGTTCTTGTGCAGGTGTCTGGACAAGCTGCCCATGGGGTGTCGGCACAGTGGAGTTGGGAAGGGCAGCCGTGGTTTGAATTCCAGCCCACCTGGAACCACTGTAAAAGTCATGAGTATGTTAATTAATGTCCACTAGCAGTTAGGGATAAAATGAGTAAATGCAAGAAGTTAGACTCACTACCTTAGATTCCATGTTCACGACAATTTGTGACAATGTTTCTCCCTTCCTTTTTTTCTACTTTTCTAACTTTTTAAGTTTGTGTTTAAATTTTTATTAGATTACATACTGTGTGATATTAATTTCAGTAGTAGAATTCACTGTTTCATCACCTACATTCACATCCAGTACGCATCAGAACACATGGCCTACTTAATCCCCATCATCCATTAACACATCCCCTACACCCCTGTCCTCCAGCAACCCTCAATTCGTTCTCTAACCTTAGAGTCTTTTATATTTTTTCTTGCTCTTTTTTCCCTTTCCCCTATGTTCATCTGCTGTGTTTCTTAAATTCCCCATATAAAGAAATAATATCATGCTTGTCTTTCTTTGACTGCCTTATGTCACTTAGCATGATATCCTCTAACTGCATCAACATCTTTGCACATGGCAAGATTTCATTCTTTTTTATGACTGAATAATATTCTAATCTATACATATAACACATTCATCACTCATTGGACTTTTGGTCTCTCTCCTCACTTTGGCTCTCATTGTTAATGCTGCTATAAACATTGGGGTGCATGGACCTCCTCAAGTCAGAATTTTTGTATCCTTTGGGTGAATACCTGGTAGAGCAATTACTGGAGTACAAGGTAGTTTCAGTTTTAAGTATTTAAACTGTTTTCTGGAATGGCCACACCTCTTTGCATTCCCAACAAGAGTATAAAAGGGTTCCCTTTTCTCCTCATCCTCATCAATATCTGTTGTTTCCTGAGTTGTTAATTTTAGCCATTCTGAGAGTTGTGAGGTCCTATCTCATTACAGTTTTGATTTGTATTTCCCTGATGTTGAGTGATGATGAGTATTTTTCATTAGCCATCTGGATGCTTTGTTTGGAAAAGCGTCTAGTCATGTCTGCTGCCCATTTCTTCACTGGATTTTTTGTATTTTGGGTGTTGAGTTTGACATGTTCTCTATAGATTTTGGATAGTAAGGCTTTATGAGATATATCATTTGCAAATACCTTTTTCAATTCTGTAGGTTGCCTTTTAGTGTAGTTGATTGTTTCTTTAGTTGTGCAGAAGCTTTTTATTTTGATGAGGCCCCAGTTGTTAATGTTTGCTATTGTTTCCTTTGCCTTCTGAGACACGTCCAGTAAGAAGTTGTGATGTCCAATGTCAAAGAAGTTGCTGCCTGAGTTCTCCTCTAGGAATTTGATGGTCTCCTGTCTCACATTTAGGTCTTTCCCCCATTTTGAATTTATTTTTGTGTATGGTGTAAGAAAGTGGCTCGGTTTCATTCTTCCACATGTTCTGGTCCAGTTTTCCCAACACCCTTCATTGAGAAGACTGTCTTTTTTTTTTTTTTTCCATTACATAGTCTTTCCTACTTCATCCAAGATGAGGTGACCATACATGTGTGAGTCCATATCTGGGCTTACTAGTCTGTTCAATTGATCTGTGTGTCTCTTTTGTGCTTGTAGCATACTGTCTTGATGACTACTGTTTGTAATATAGCATGAAGTCGGCAATCATAAAGTCTCCTGTTTCTTTGTGTAGCATAGACATGTCAACAATACTTGCACCTTCAATCCTGAACGTTGACTGTGTTTCCATTTCTTTGTGTCATCCTCAGTTCTTTCATCGCGTTTGTATTTTTCAGAGTGTAGATCTTTTAACCCTTTAGTTATCCTATTATTTTTGGTGCAATTGTAAAGGGGATGGAATTTTTTTGGATTTGTCTTTCTGTTTCTACATTATTACTATATACAAATGCAATAGATTTTTGCATGTTGATTTTGTATCTTGTTACTTTGCTGAATTTGTGTATCAGTGCTTGCAATATTTTGGTGGATTCTTGGGTTTTCTATATAGAGTGTCATGTCATTGTGAAGAGTGAACGTTTGACTTCTTTCTTGCCAATTTGAATGCCTTTATTGCTTTTTGTTGTCTGTTTGTGAGGATAAGACTTCCAGTGCTATGTTAAGTAGAATGATGGGAGTGGGCATCCCTCTTGTGTTTCTGACAGTAGAGGAAAAGGTTTTTTCCCTACTGTGGATAGTACCTGTGGGGTTTTCATATATGGTCTTTATGATGTTAAGGTATGTTTCCTCTATGCCTTGTTGAGGGTTTTTATTAAGAAAGATTGCTGTACTTTGTCAAATGCTTTTTTTTTTACATCTATTGAGAGGATCATATAGTTTTTATCCTTTATCTCATCGATGTGTTGTATGACATTGAGTCATTTGTGAATATTGAACCACCCTCACAACCAAGGAATGAATCCCACCTGATCGTGGTAAATGATAGTTTCAACGTATTTTTGGATTCAAGTTGCAATTATTTTCTTGATAATTGTTGCATCCATGCTCATTAGGGCTAGTGGCTTTTAAGTCTCCTTTTTAGTGGGGTTTTGTTTGATTTGGAACCATGGTCATACTGTTCTTATAGAATGAGTTTGGAAGTTTTCTTTCCATTTCTATTATTTGGAACAGTTTGGGAAGACTAGAATATTCTATGCTACTTAAATAGATTATTTACACTTTTCTTTAAATATCAGGTAGAATTCACCTGTGAAGCCATCAGGCCCTGGTCTTTTGTGTTTCAGTAGAGTTTTGATTATGGATCAATTGCTTTGTTCATTATCAGTCAGTTCAGGTTTTCTATTTCTTCCTATTTCAGTTACTGTAGTTTCCATTACTGTAGGAATTTATCCAGTTCTTCCAGGTTGACCAGTTTGTTGGAATATAAATTTCCAAAATATTTTCTTCTGATTGTATTTCTGTGCTATTAGTTGTGATCTCTCGTCTTAAATTTGTGGTTATATTGACTTAGTCCTTTCTCTTTTGTTTTTCATAATTCTGGCCTTGGGTTTATCATTTTTATTTGTGATTCCAAAAACCAACTTATATTTTCAATGATCTGTCTAATGTTTTGTTTGTTTCTTTATCATTTGTGTGCTCTAATGTTTTTTATTTACCTTCTGCTGGCTTTAGGGTTCATTTGCTGTTCATTTTCTAGCTTCTTTAGTTGTGAAGTGGTTGTGTGTTTGAGATTTTTCTTCTTTCTTGAGTTTGGCCTGTATTGCTATATATTTCCCTCTTCCAACCACTTTTGCTGCATCCAGATGGGGCACTGGCATGTTTTCATTTTAATTTGCATCTATGTATTTTTTATTGCTTCTTTAACTTCCTGAAAATCTCATTCATTCTTTACCACAATGTTCTATAACCTTATGTATTAGTGGTGTTGCCAAAGTTTTTCTTGTGATTGACTTCACGTTTCATAGTGTTCGGTATGAAAATGTGCATGTATGATCTCAGTCTTTTTGAACTTGTAGTGAGCTGATTTATACATACTATGTGATCTGTTGTGGAGAATGTTGCATGTGCAGTCAAAAAGAATGAGTATTCTGTTGCTTTAGGGTGGAATGTTCTGAATATATCTGTTAAGTCCATTTGGTCTGGTGTGCCTTTCTAAGCCATTGTTTCCTTATTAATTTTGGCTTAGGTGGTGTGTCCATTGCTGCAAGTGGAGTGTTGAAGTTCTCTATTATTATTCTTGTATTATTATCAATAAGTTTTTTGATGTTTCTTATTAATTGATTTATGTATATATCAGTGCTTCCACTTTTGGTGTATAAATATTTAAAGCTTTATATCTTCTTGTTGGATAGACCCCTTCATGATGATGTACTGACTTCCTCATCTCTTGTAACAGACTTTGGTTTAAAATCTAGTTAGTGTGATATGAGTCTGGTACTACACCTTTCTTTTGATGTCCATTAGCCTGATAAATTGTTCTCCCTCCCCTCACTTTCCATCTAAAGTTGCTTTAGGTTGAAAATGAGTCTATTGTAGGTAGTGTACAGAAGGTCTTGTATTTTTTTAATCCATTCTTATATCCTATGTCTTTTGATTGGACCATTTTTCCCTTTTACATTCACAGTGATTATTGATAGATATAAACTTTTGCCATTGTGTTATCTCTAAAGTCCCTGTTTCTGGAGATTTTCTCTGCTTATTTCTAGTCTTTGTTTCTTTTAGTCTTCCTTTTCCACTCAAAGTGTCCCCTTTAATAATTCTTGCAGGGCGCTTGTTTAGAGGCCATGAACTCCTTTCGTTTTTGCTTTTCTGGGAAATTCTATCTATTCTTGTATCCGAATGACCCTTTCTGGAAAAAGTATTCTTGGCTGCATAATTTTCAACTGAGCATGTTGTGGATATCATGTTACTCCCTTCTTGCCTGAAGGTTTCTGTGGATACATCTGCCATAATCTTTCCTTTTATCTTCCCTGTTTAGTTAGTGACCTCTTTTGTCTTGGTGCTTATAGGGTTTTCCTTTTTCTGTGTATTTTGCCAATTTCTCTCTGATATGTCTCAGTGTTGGCCTGTTTTTTAAAAATAATGGCATTCTCTGTACCTCCTAGATGTGTATGTCTGTTTCCTTCCCCATTTTGGGAATTTCCCATGGTAATTCACTCAGATAACTCTTCTTCCCTTGTTTTCTCCCTCTCCTTCTTCTGGGACTCCTTTGAAAAGAATTTTATTACACATTATGGAATTGCTGAGATCCCTAAGTATATGTTTGTGATGCAATATTTTAAATTTCCTCTTCCTTTCTGCTTCATTTCCCCCATAATTTTATCTTCTATGTCACTTGCTCATTCATCTGCTTTAAGACTTAAGGTCATTATATACAATCAGTTTCACATCTTGGTTATAGCTATTAAAATTTCAGCATGACTGGGTTTTAGGTCATTTCTATCTGCAGTAAGGGTTTCCTTCATGTCTCCTATGCTTTCCTCGAGCACAGAAAGTATCCTTATGATAGTTTTTAAAAATTCTATTTCCTTGTGAGAGTTTTTAGAAATTCTGTTTGAGGCATATCAGTTATATGTGCTTTAATAATATCCCTGGCAATGACCTTTTATCGTTTTTTCTTTTGGGATGAATTCCTCCATCATGGTGTATGTCTATGGCTCTGCTTTCTTAAGTGTTTTAGAAAATCCTGTTTTGTTTTCTGCTTCTAGAGTAGTGTCTTTATTGAGAAGTGTTCAATTGCTGTTGAGGGCTTGACACTTTAGGAAGCATTTGTTGCATATTCTGTGTGCACTGTGCTGTCGTGTATTGGCTGCTCTGTCCCTCAGCTAAGTCCTCTGCAGAGTTTCTCCTTGTCTACAGTGATGAGTGTTTAGACATTGTCCACAGTGTTGTGAGTTTTAACAAGGTGAGTTTGTTCTGCCTGTAAAAGAGGCTAATTCCTATTTCCCCTAGAGGTGAAGCTATGCCTCACTATATGGTCAGTAGACATGGTGCCTTTGGGGGTATATGTCGTCTTTTGAGGGAGGGGTGCAGTGCTGATCTGGTTTCCAGGCCCTCTTTCTCTAGTAAGGAAGCACCTGAGGAAGGCAAGGGGGGGGTATAGCTTGGTGTCAGTGGCTCAGCTTCTACTGGGAGGTTCTGTGCTGCTCACTGAATTCTGTCCATGCTGATTGGTGGGAGGAAATATTGGCATCAGCTCCCTGTCTCGTCCCTTGAGTTGGAGTTCCCAGCCTCCCCTGTTCAGGAAGCCCTCCCACAGAGAGAACAATCTGTACCTGTTGGTCCCAGGCTTCCATCAGAACCCTGCCTTCACCCTGTCTGTGTCCAAACCATTGGCCCACTGGTGGCACAGGGCTCTTATGTTTTATCTCAGGAGCTCTAGCTAGGTTTGAAAACTCCAAAGTATATGAACTCAATATGACTGGGACCCCACTGATCCTGTGTGAGAGTGTCTCACTGTGCTGTGGCTGGAGCTGCTTATCCCAGGAGGGCAGTTGCATGAACACTGGGGGCTTGGAGTTCATGGTGAGGAAGAACATGAAGGCAGCATTCAGTTAGCTGCTCTCAGCAGAGGCTCCTATGCTAATGACCATGGCAGTGCAATGGTGACTGTCAGCTCTCCTGCCCCATGAGAGGAAATGCACCCTTTACAAAAGGCACCCCGAGAAGGGAACTGTCTCTCCCCATGTCTCCCAGGGGATTCTCAGACCACAATTCTCCCTATGGGACTCTGCCCTCCTTCTCCACCGAAGCCCCAGACCCTGACAGGAAACCTGCCTGTAACCTCCATCTGCACCTGCTCCTGGAACACAAACCAGAATTGTGCATAGTGTGCGCCCCCTGGAGGTGGGGATCCCCTCCTGCAGGGAAGTTTGTGTGTGGGCGCCCAGTGAAGTCCTCTCACCGTGTCTCTTGCACAGTAATATGTGGCCGTGTCCTCGGTCCTCAGGTTGTTCATCTGCAGATACAGCGTGTTCTTGGAGTTGTCTCTGGAGATGGTTAATCGGCCCTTCACGGAGTCTGCATAGTTTGTGCTACTTCCATCAGTATAAATATTTGCGACCCACTGCAGCCCCTTCCCTGGAGCCTGGCGAACCCAGTGCATCCAATAGATACTGAAGGTGAATCCAGAGGCCACACATGTGAGTCTCAGGGACCCCCCAGGCTTCACCAGGTCTCCCCCAGACTCCACCAGCTGCACGTCACACTGGACACCTGTAGACACAAGACATCTTGGTCAGGAATCTGTCACACATCCACTCTTTCTCAGTCATGTCCACTCACATACTCAGTGTCTCTCGTTCACCATGAATTACCTTTTAAAAGAGCAACCAGGAGAACCCAGCCCAGCACAAACTCCATGGTGAGGTGTCTATGTTCTGTGCTGATCACAGAATGGGAACACCTGGGACTCCTGGGGCTGGGGCTCCTACCCAGCTGCAGGGTTGGAGCTGGACTGGTTTAATCAGGACAGGGAGGGCCCTATTTGCATATCCTCTGACAATATGTCAGGCTACAGACTTAGATTTGTTTCAAATTTAAAACCAGTGTTTGAGAGGCACTTCTAGATCACTTCTTGCAGAAGGGACTGTGACAGTGTAAATAATTCTAATCTGTGAACACAGTTATGTTTTCATCTGTGTTTGCCATTTTACATGTCTTTCTCCCAGCAGGTCATGTTTGGTATGCTATTTTACTTTTTAGTGAAATTTAATCCTAAATACTTTATTTTGTGCCATATAATTTTAATATGTGTTTATTTTCGTGTGACAGAGAGAAGGAGAGAGAGATCAGAGAGAGAGAAGGGGACAGAGAATCCCAAGCAGGCTCTGCACAATCATTGCAGACCCTGCCTTAGAATTAAACTCAGGAATCATGAGATCATGACCTGAGCCAAAATCAACAGTAGGCACTTAACGGATTGAGCCACACAGGTGCTCCATTTTGTGCCATTTTCAATTGTGTGTTTTTGTTAGTTTTTTCATATACTATGTTTTTGGTGTATGGAAATACAACATATTTTTGTATGTTGATTTGTACCCTGAACTTTTCGTGAGTTTATTAGTTCTAATACTTTTTTTGTGGAGTTTCTAAGGTTTCACTATTTGCAAGTTCGTGTGATTCTCAAACAAATAATTTTCTTCTTACTGATTTACATGTCTTTATTTCATTTTCTTACCTAATTTTTATGGGTACATCTGCAACTTGTAGGAGCAGAAAGCTTTTTCCTTCTTTGCTTCTGTGTTCTTTGTCTGGTCTAAGGATTCAATTGACATAAGACAGATCTACAGAAGAGAATAAATTTCATTTTGCATGTGGACAAGCTTCCTAATAATATGACACCCAGAGAATGAAGAAAGCACTTGTGCGTTTTAGAATAAAAACAATGGATTTGCGAAGAGTTAACAAGACAGAGATTTGGGTTTGGGCAAGTCAATTAGTGAGGAACTAACCAGGCTTGTTTGCACAGCCTTCTTGGTGCTACGTTCCCATTTCTGGTGCTAAGGATGGTTCTTCCATTCTGGTAGAGGGGAAGAAGTTTCCCAGGAGAGATTTATTTCCTGCTCTCAGGGGGACAAAGGAGGGTCACAGTTTCCTTAGACTAGCTGTTACTCAAATGACTTTCCTCTAAATAAGCAATGTGACAAGATGACATACATTGGGTGCCATATTTTACTGGTCTTCGTGTTACCATGTGGAATACCTATGTAGGGAATGAGCATCCTTGCCCAGCTCCTAACATGACAGGAAAAGCTTCAGTTTTTCACTGTTAAATATGCTGTAAGGTGTGGGCTTTTCGTCTATGGCCACGATTTTGTGGAGGTTATTTCTTTCTTTCCCTCAGTTGCTGAGATTTTTTACTAATGACAATTTGTTGAATTTTGTCTAGTTTTATATGTATCAATAGATGATGATATAGGTGATCAATAGATGTGACTGCATTGTCACATATGACCCTTTCATTGTACTCTTGCATTCACTATGCTAGGAGTTTTGCATGTATGTCCATCTGAGATATTGGCCTTTAGTTCCTCTTCTTATGGTGTCTTTCGATTTTGCAGCATAGTAAGGTTCGTCTTGTAGATGAATTGGGGCATATTCCTTTCTTTTCAGTTTTTGGTAAGAGTCTGAGAGGTATTGTCATTAAGTCTCTTTAATATTTTGATATAATTCATAGATAAAGCCCTGTATTACTAAGCTGACTTTTTTCTTTTGGGGCGGTGTATGATTAGATTATAGATTGAATTTTATTTGTTTTCATTCTGTTAATTTTCTATTTCTTCATGTACAGTCTTGTGGATTGTTTGTCTCTGGAAATTGCCTAGTTGCCCTTTGTTATCTAATAATGGGTCTATAATTATCTAGGCATTTTCTGTTATTGTTTTTCACTTCTTTGGTATCAGTTATGTCCCCTCCTTAATTCTGATTGTATCTGTTTGAGTTTTACCTATTTTCCTAGTAGAGATGCTTTTTCAATTGCATTTAGCTTTCCAGATATCCATTTCAATTTGTTAATTTTTTGTATTATTACACTTTTTATTCCTTTTATCCGTTCTAATAATTTCTAATATTAGTTGAGTTAATAAAAATGCCAATGAATGTATCTGGGAAATTCTTATTTATATGGTACCACAAAGCACACAGAAGTGAAAAAACAATCCTGAGAAAGAAGAACAAACCTGGAGACAGCACACATCCTCCTTTCTAAGTATATTGCAGAGGTACATTGTCTATAACAGTGTGCTGCTGGCACAGAGTCAGACACACAGACCAGTGGAGCAGATTAGAGAGACCAGAGTGAAATGTGTCTGCATGCAGTCAGCAAATCCTCCATGAGATTTCATAGAATTAAAATTAGGGAAAAAATGGCCTCTTTCACAAATGGTTTTGAATTCCAGTGAGTAAAATAAGGACATTTGGTCCTTATCTTATACCATACAGATATGTAGGCCCCCTTTCAGCCCCTTCCCTGGAGTCTGGCAGACCCACCTCATCAATTAGCTACTGAAGGTGAATCCAGAGACTGCACAGGAGTGTCTCAGGGACCCCCTCCCCTGCCAGGCTTCTCAGGTCTCCCCCAGACTCCATCAGCTGTACGTCACACAAGACATCTACAGATAGAAGTCAGGAAAATGTCACACATCCACTGTTTCTTTCACTCATATCCACTAACATAGTCAGTGTTTCTTGTTCATCATGAATTACTGTTTAAAATAGAACCAAGGAAAACCAAAGTGAGCCCAAAATCCATGGTGAGATGTCTGTGTTCTGTTCTGATCACTGAATGTGAACACTTAGGGGCTGGGGCTCTTCTCCCAGCTACAGTTTCAGGGATGGAGGGTTTAATCAGCATACAGATGTCCTTTGACAATATAGTAAAATTTCCAATAGAATCCTCAAGAAGCCAGTGACCCTTGGCAGGTGTCAGGGATGGGTCAGTGTTTGGTGTCACAATATCTTTCAGAACATTGTGATTTATTAATTTGTGATTTTGCTGCAGTGATTATAAGTACCCATGATAGTCCTTATTTTCACATATGCACCCAAACACTTGACGTAAGAATCAGTATACCACCATTGTACAGGTTGACAGGTACACTGCAGCAGAGACAGAGTGTGTGAGTGTCCAAGATCACGTATGAGGTGAGAGTAGTCCCAGTATCTGAACCTGTGCTCCCCATCAGGGGGCCCACCTGCCTCCTGAACCGATGCAGGACAAGGCTGGACATCCCAGTGAGGTTTGCAGGTTCCTGAACTTCTAGAAGTCCCAGGAGAGTGATGGATGGAAGCCAGGTCTATTGTGTCACAAATTGGAGAGAGTGAGAAGCCTCGACAGAGACTCACAGAGCTGATGGAGATGCCAGGGGTTTTCTACAAACACAAGGGGTCATTTACCCATGAACTCTATGTGGACATCAATGGAAACCCTCCATATGGAGCCCCTGGGTGGCTCAGTTGGTTAAGTGTCCGATTTTGACTCAGGTCATGGTCTCACAGTTTATGAGTCTGAGCCTTGTGTCGTGCTCTGTGCTGACAGCTGAGAGCCTGGAGACTGCTTCATATTCTGATACTGTGTCTCCTCTCTCTCTCTTCCCCTTGCCTACTCGTAGTCTGTCTCTCTCTCTCTTAAAAATAAATAAACATTAAAAAAAGAAAGCCTCAGTAATGTTAAAATGGTTGAATTTTATTAAAATATGTTGAAGGCAAAACACCTGAGATCAGGAAGGATGATGTTAATTAAAAATATTTCTTCATCTATGAAATGGAGATCATTATTCTTCTAAACTCTTGTTAATATGAGAATGATCAAAGATGTATTTATCCCAGTGTCTGACCCTGGGAAAATTTGTGTATTCCCATTATCATGGTTTATTTAAACAGGGAGGACCCTTGTGTGATTCCACAGCTTTTACAAACTCTTTGCTGTGTTCATGTCAGAATAAGTGTGCAGAGCCTGGATCTGAAAGCCATTGAGAGGGGACCAGTCGTCAACCAATCTCTTGTCCTGGATCATGAGCTCCCTGGTCTCTGAGTTCCCCCTGGTGGTTGTGATTGCCCCCGGTGGTCCCCGTGCTCCTGTTGTTTCACAGACCCCTGCAGAGATACAGTGACTCCTTTATTCCCCTCCCCATTTATGCAACATGCAAGGGTGAGACCCTTCCATCATGAGCACTGCAGACCCTTCTGTTCACAGGATGTCTTCTCCTACATATTTTCCATCTTTGAACCCTTCACTCTGCTTCTTGCCTATAAATATACAGTTATATTTCCTTTAATCATTGGTGAGCAACAATCTTGAATAATTATCCTTATCAGCTGGCAAGAGTCAGAAGAACTTTTCATTTGATAATCGAGAGAACAAAAGAAGATTTTTGGGCTCAGAAATTCTACTTTCATGAAACTGGGATAAATGTGCTCAGCTTCAGACATGTACCACCTTTAAGAAAAAAAGAAGTGTCAATCCCAGAGACAAGTTGGAGTCTGAGATTCAGAGCATTCTGTCTTTGAACCTAACGGGTGTCCCCAGATTGATAATCAAATTGTTTCTTGTTGGTGATGCACTTCTCAATTACACTGTATTTCTTCTGGCATAGGAATGTCAGTACCTGTTATGTTATGGTTACTATGCAGAAGCATTCAGTAGAACATGAATGGTTTTCTATAAATGCAGGTCGGCTGATGGAGAGAGTTTCACCCCAGGATGGAAGGTACCACAGTCTCACCCTACCCAAGCTACATGGTTAGATTTGGGTTTTAGAGGTAGTGAAATTTAGGTACGTTTTGGGCTTGACTTAACATTTAATGGTTTGACATGTTGGAGGATTTGGGGGTGTGGTAATGTGAGTGTCATGTGGGATGGAGGTGAACTTTCCCTGACATCAGTGTGGACTGTGGTCATCTATGTCATTCTTGAACCTGTGTAGAATAACTTATGTGGCCAAAGGGACTTGTCACATGAGATTAATTTTGATACATTGATATTACTGCCATGTGCATGAGTCTGGGAATGGAGTGCAGGACACAGATGGGCAGTCACCAAATGTCTGTCTCGGAACCGAAGATGAGTGGGTCCTGAAGACAGCACATCTGTGGGAGGGAATACCTTGAGAATTGTGGGATGAAACTCCTCATCACCAGGCACAGACACTTTCTTGCATGAAATCCATGTCTCCCTCTGGGTCTGAGTGTCTAACTGAACCCAGGGGGATATGCATGGAATCCCCAAAATGCTCTGAGGTGAAGAGAAACGGTAAGGAAAGAAACATGAAAAAAGACAGATAACAACAAGGAAAGACACATAAAGGAGTCATTGCCATTGAGAGAGGACCTCTGGGGCTGACATGCGTCCTGTTTTCTGCAGCCTTGATTGGAGGATGTTGGACACTAGCCAGTGGAGGTCGGGGGCAGCCGTACAAACTGGGCTCTGGGATGTAAGAACAGAACCATAGCCACCCTAAGCTTACTGTATTGTGGACAAGTGACATGATTCCGGAGGTCCCTCACCTGAGGGTAAAGAGATGTTCTGGCCACCCTGTGGCCCCTCCACCCTCTGAGGTCACTCCCTCCAGATGTTATACATTCACAGCTTCTATTTTATGTGAAATGTACCCTCTCTCAGTAAGGCGATGGTCCACTGCTGGTTCTGGGAGGATCCATCCTTGTGACCTTGTCTCTGGTGTAAACCTCTTCTCTGTCTTCTAAGAATGAAAGCAAAGTTCCCCTTAACATGCAGCTAAAATCCAATATTGTGCCCTCGCTTGGATCCAATTATTTTTTGGTGTAAATCACTAGTGAAATTGTCATTTGTTTGGAAATTCCCTTCAGAAGCAAGTACTGGAATACATGGGTGGTGTCAGGTGGTGTAGACCAGTGGAACAGCACATGGTAAACATGCATCCTCAAGGCTGAACTTGTTCCCTAGTGAGGAATGGGAAGTACAAGGAATGCCAGCTGACACTAGTCTGTGCTTTCTGAGTACCCAGCAGACCTGGGTGAATGAGCCTGGTCCAGGAGAAAGGACGTCTACACACAGGCAATACATAGATGCCAGCTGTCTAGACAGACTGCCCATGAGATGTGGTCACAGAGGAGCTGGGAAGGGCAGCTGGGGTTTGAATTCCAACGCACCAACATTTGGCACCAATGTGGCACCAACATTGGGAATCATGAGTATGTTTGTTAATTAATGTCCACTACCAGTTAGGGATAAAATGGGTAAATGCAAGTAGTTAGACTCACTGCCCTAGATCCCATTGGTTATGACCATTTGTAACAAAATTTGTCCCCTTCCTTTTTTTCCCCTGTTTTTTAATGTCTGAAGATTTTATTTATTTACATCTTTGTTAGTTAACATGTAGTGTAGTTTTAGTTTTGGGAATAAAATTTAGTGATTCATCACATACATTAACACCCAGTGCGCATCACAACTAGTGACCTACATAATCTCCATCACCTGTTTAGCTATTTGAATCGGAATTTCTGTGTCCTTTGTGTAAATACTTTGTAGAGAAATTGGTGGGACATAAGGTAATTCTATTTTAACTTTTTAAACTCTTCTCCAGTGTGTTCACACCACTTTGCATTCCCACCAAGAGTATAGGAAGGTTCCTCTGTCTCCACATCCTTGCCAAATCTGTTGTTTCCTGAATTGTTCATTTTAGCCATTCTGACAGGTGTGAGGTGGTATCTTATCATGATTTTGAATTGTTTTTCCCCAATGATGAGTGATGTTGAGCATCTTTCATGTGTCTCTTAGCCATCCAGATGTTTTCTTTGGAAAAGTGTCTGCTCATGTCTTTTGACCATTCACTGGATATTTGTTCTTCTGTGTTTGTTAAGTTCTTATAGATTTTGGATACTAACTCTTACCACGTATGTCATTTTCAAATATCTTCACTCCTCTGTCAGTTGCCACTTAGTGTTGTTGATTGTTTCCTTCAGTGTGCAGAAGCTTTTTATCTGGATGAGGTCCCAATAGTTCATTTTTTTGCTTTTGTTTTCCTTGCCTCTAGAGGCATGTATATTAAGAAGTTGCCGAGATCGAGGTCAAAGAGGTTTCTGCCTGTTTTCTCTTATAGATGTTGATGCTTTTTGGTCTTACATTTAGGTTTTTCATCCATTTTGAATATATTTTTGTGTTTGCTGTAGGAAAGTGTTCCAGATTCAGTCTTCCTCATGTTACTATCCAGTTTTCCCAGCACCATTTGCTGAACAGACTGTTCAGCAAATCTGGTTCTCTATTCTGTCCCATTCATGTATGTGTCTATTTTTGCGCCAGTACCATGCTTTCTCAATGATTACAGCTTCATATTACAACTTGAACTCTAGAATTGTGATGCCTCCAGCTTTGGATTTCTCTTTCAACATTACTCTGCCTATTCGGTGTTTTCTGGTTTTATACAAATGTTAAAATTCTTTGTTCTTTTTTGTGAAGAATGTTGGTGTTATTTTGGTAAGGATCACATTGAATGTGTAGATTGCTTTGGGTAGTATTGATATTTTAACAATATTTGGTTCCAAATCCATGACCATGGAATGCTCTTCCTTTGTGTCTTGTGTAATTTGCTTCATATGCTTTCTATAGTTTTTAGCATACAGATCTCTAACATCTTTGGTTAGGTTTATTCCTAGGTATGTTATGATTTTTGGTGCAGTTGTAAATGGGACTGATTCCTTAAAGCCTCTCTTTTCTGCTTCATTTTTGGTGTATGTATATAGTGCCAATAACTTGATGTTGTCTTTGATTCCTACAAATTTTCTGAGTTTTGTCTCCGTCCTAGAAGTCTTTTGGTGGAACCTTTTGGATTTTCCACATAGAGTATCATGTAGTCTGCAAAGAGTGAAAGTTTGACTTATTCCTTTCAAATGTCTATGCGTTTTATTTCTTTTCATTGTTTGATTGCAGAGGCTAAGCCTTCTAGTACTACGTTGAACAAAAGTAGTGACAGTGGATATCCCTGTCATGTTCCTGACCATATGTGGAGAGCACTCAGTGTTTCCCCATTGAGGATGATGTTAACAGTGCGTGTTTTGTATATGGCCTTCATGTTGTTGAAGAATTTTCCATCTATCTTTACTTGCTTGATGGTTTTTATCAAGAAAAGATAGTGTAGTTTATCAAATGCTTCCCTGCATTTATTGAAAGGATCATTTGGGTCTTATCCTATTATTGATATGGTGTATAACTTTGATTGATTGTTAATATTGATCCATCCTTGCACCCCAGGAATAAATCCGACTTCATCCTGGTAAATGATTCTTTTAATGTACTGTTGGATTCAATTTCTAAGTATGTTGTTGATAATTTTTGCATCCGTGTTCACCTGGGCAATTGGTCTGTAATTCTCCTTTTCTAATTCTTCCTGTTGAAAAATGGTAGTTTACATGTTTCTGGGAATTTATTCATTTCTTCAAGATGGTCTAATTGGTTGGTATATAGTTTTTCATAATATTCTCTTATAATTGATTGTATTTCTGGTGTTGGTTGTGATCTGTCCCATGAAATTCATGATTTTGTCTCTTTGTGTCCTTTTTCTTTTCTGTTTGAATAATCTGGTCCAGGAACTTCAATTTTATTCATTCTTTCAGAAAGCAACCTAAAAGTTTTGTTGATCTGTTCTGTTTTTGTTTCTTTCTATGCCATTTATAGGTTCTCTATGATTGTTTACCCTCCTCGTCTGACTTTAGGCTTCCTTTGCTCTTCCTTTTCTAGCTTCTTTAGGTGTAAAGTGGTTGTGTGTTTAAAATTTTATTTTTATTGTGTTAGGCCTGTACTGCTATATACTTCCATCTTAAATCTGCTTTTGCTGCATCCCACAGGATTTGGGCTGTCAACGCTAACATTTTCATTTGCTTCCATGTATTTTTATTTCTTCTTTAGTTTCCTGGTTAACCCCTTTATTCTTCAGTACAATGGTCTTTTACTCCAACTATTACTGGTGTTTCCAAATTTTTCCCTGTGGTTGACTCCAAGTTTCATAGTGTTCTGATCTGAAACTATGCATGCCATAGTCTCAATCTTTTTGTACTTGTAGGGGCTGATTTATGACCCAGTGTGTGATCTATTCTGGAGAATGTTCCATGTGCACTCGACAAGAATGTATCCTGCTGCTTTAGGATGGAATGTTTTGAATATATCTGTTAAGTCCATCTGCATGTATGTCATTGAAAGCCATTTTTTCCTTCTTGATTTTCTTCTCACATGATCTTTTTCATTGTTGTAAGTGGGGTGTGAAAGTCCCCTACTACTAGTGTATTATTATCAATGAGTTTTTTTTATGTCATTAATTGCTTTACATATTTCAGTGCCCCAATTTGTGGTCATAAATATTTACAGTTGTTAGTGCTTCTTGTTGGATAGACCACTTTAGGATATAATGCCCTTCTTCATCTCTTTTTACCGTCTTTGTATTTTAAATCTAGGTTGCCTGATATGAATATGGTACTACAGCTTTCTTTTTATGTCCAGTAGCATGATACATTGTTCTGCAACCCCTCACTTTCAATCAACAGGTATCTCTAGGTCTCAAAGGAGTCTTTTAAGGCAGAATATACATGGATCTTGTTTTTTTAATCCATTCTGATACCCTGTGTCTTTTGACTGGACTTTTTAGTTCATTTACATTCACAGTGATTACTGAAAGATATGATATTAGTGTAATTGTGTTATCACAATGTTTCTGTAAAGTAATTTTTTTCTGGAGATTTTCTCTGTTCCTTTCTAGTGTTTGTTGCTTTTGGTCTTTCTTTCGCACTCAAAGAGTCCCCTTTAGTATTTCTTGCAGGGTTGGGTTAGGGGTCACAGACACCTTTAGATTTTGTTTGTCTGGGAAGCTCTTTATCTTTCCTTCTTCTCAATGACAAACTTTCTGGATAAAGTATTCTTGCCTGCCTATTATTTTCTCATTCTCTTGCTGCTTTTAGGATTTTTCCTTTATCTCTATATTATGTGCAGTAAGCATCATGTCTCTTTCTTAGCATTTTTAAATTTCACCGTTGACCAGTTTTTATGCCTTTAATCTCTCTGGTATGCATATCCTTGATGTCTTCTATGATGTTCTCAAGCCCATCCATTATCCTTACTATTGTTGTTTTAAGTTCTGTTTTAGGCATATTCCTTATATCTGTTTTGATTAGATCCCTGGATATGATCCTTTCTTGTTCTCTCTTTGGGGATGAATTCCGCCATATTCTCATATTGTCTAGGTCTCTGTCTTCTTCTGTGTTTTAGAAAACCTGTTATGTCTCCTGCTTCTGAGAGTAATGGCTACATTTAGAAGAGTTCATATGCTGTATGGAGACTGGCACTTCAGGAAGGGTTTGTGGTGAGTGCTGTGTGCACTGTGTTCTTGCGTTTTGGTGTCTTGGGAAGTGGGCATCACCCAATCCATTAAGGTTATGAATAGAATAAAAATAAAAGTGAAGCAAATTCTCTCATTTTTACTTCTTGTGTGCCTGCTTGAGCTGTAACATTGGCTTCCTCTTGCCCTTGGAGTGAAAGTTAAACCATCAGGTCCCCACATTCTCAGACTTGACACTAGTTTGGAATCAGATGAGAATTACACCACTGACTTTACTGGGTATCCAGCATGTGATAGTATATCATGGGACTTCTCAGTCTATTTAGTCATGTAAGCCAATGTGTTCTGTTCCTCAGGATTATCCTAATACATGTAGATGCTTTTTCTCTTGTAGTTTCAAGTATTTGAAGAAAACTGTAACACATATAAAGTTCTGAGAAGCAAAGTGACATGAATGAGGTGTCATGGTGTTTGACTGGGACAAGAGCAGGGTGAGGATAATGAGGAGCTATTGGATCCTGTGGTCCTAGATGCAAAGTGAACGCACCTGGGACTCCTGTAAATGTTCAGTTGATGTGCATCAGGATACGTGTAAACCATTGATATTTAGTACAAGGGTAAGCAATTGTAAGAGACTCTATCTCTGGTTCATGTAATTATAGTTTTCCTGGTAAAACAAACTTTGTAAACCAGACCCAAGTAGGTAAGCACAGAATCATGTGTCCAGAGAGGCTTCCTGGGGAAAATTGCTGTATGGAGAGGAAGCCCCAGGCCATGGCACAAAACCTTCCAGCAACCCCTGCCTGCACCTGCTTCTGGGAACACAAACAGAATGGTGCATAGTGTGCACCCCCTGGTGGTCCTGATCTTCTTCTATGGGGCGGCTTGTGTCTGGGCTCACACTGACAACCCCTCACTGTGTCCTTGCACAGTAATACATGGCCGTGTCTGCAGACCTCAGACTGCTTAGCTCCATGTAGGCTGTGTTTGTGGATGTGTCTGCCGTCAGAGTGAGTCTGCCCTGGAACTTCTGTGCGTAGCTTGTAGCACCATCTTCAGGGTCAATGCTTCCCATCCACTCAAGCCCTTGTGCAGGAGACTGTCGCACCCAGTGCATATAGTAATCAGTGAAGCCGTATCCAGATGCTTTGCAGAAGATCTTCACTGATGCCCCAGGCGTCCTCACTTCAGCCCCAGACTGCACCAGCAAAACCTGGGAGTGCACACCTGTAGAGAGGGGACAAGAGTGGATGAAATCTATGTTGACTGGTCCCGGTCCTCTCCTGTGTTCAGGGACTTGGGTGACCCTTACCTGTCGCCACTGCCACCAGGTAGAGGATTCTCCAGCTCCAGTCCATTGTGAGGGGATGTGTCTCAGGGTCTCCGGTAGAGGATGGCGTTGTACGGTGATGCTCTCAGGGCACAGACACACCCGTACTTAACCTAGTGCTCTTAGGACTATTTGCATAGTTATGAGACAGAGGATTTCATACACAGGACCAGAACCATCTGGAGATGGTCCCAGAGACCGTGTACATTGCGACTCAGAGAGCACCAGTCTAATCCTTGTTTGAGGACATGGGTCCTTGGCCAGGTTCCTGAACTGTGTGCAGACTGAGCTCCTGCCACTGAGTGATAAGACCTTACAGAAAATTCTCCCCATTGTGGACCAGTGTTGAATGAGGCAGAGACCACCTGAAGCTGTTGTTGGCTCTGATATCTGAACGTCTTATTCCTGGATAAGCTTGTCTCCAAACTGCTGCACACAATGGGGTAATAAATGCATCCTGGCTTCCATCTCTTAGATGAAGATATCTAAAAGCCCTGGACTAGCAGCGTCTTCAAGTGTCTTCTCACTGCCTGAGTTCATTAAATGCTCTGATGGAACAGGATATTTAAACACCCTTTAGCATCCCTCATCTACTGATATTTTAGATTGCTGTCTGGAAAAGGAAACACTGGCTTCTGACAGGAAAGCCTTCCCCACCCCTTGTGCACCTACTCACCTGGTGTAGCAGCCTGGTGCTGGGTAGTACTGAAAGCTCCCTGCAGTCTAGGCCCGGCCCTGCAGGGAGGTTCCTGTCAAGACTCACAGGACGTTTATTCCAGTGTCTCTACTCCAGCATTACATGGTGGAGGGGAGCAGAATATGCCACCCCAAATATGCCGCTGGAATGAAACATGCTTGAGAAACAGCCAGTGCAGAGATGCACTGACCATCATTTGTTCCCTAAACAGAATATAAATCTCCAATGTGAAATACACCCTTTTTGTACCAGGAGGAGAAAACTGTCCTTAGCACCAGAAAAAGGAATTTAGGCCCCAGAATGCTGGGCAGAGAAATCTTAGTTCTTCATTATTGTAGTAACACTAAGCCCATTGAAGCTCTCAGTTTTTCCCCATTGAGGATGATATTAGCATTGGGTCTTTCATATATGGCTTTTATGATCTCGAGGTATGCTCCTTCTATCCCTACTTTCTTGAGGGTTTTTATCAAGAAATGATGCCGTATTTTGTCGAATGCTTTCTCTGCATCTATGGAGAGGATCATATGGTTCTTGTCCTTTCTTTTATTGATGTGATGAATCACGTTGTTTTGCAGATATTGAACCAGCCCTGCATCCCAGGTATAAATCCTACTTGGTCGTGGTGAAATATTTTTTTTAATGTATTGTAGGATCTGGTAGGCTAATATCTTGTTGAGGATTTTTGCATCCATGTTCATCAGGGAAATTGGTCTATAGTTCTCCTTTTTAGTGTGGTCTCTGTCTCCTTTTGGAATCAAGGTAATTCTGGCTTGAGAAAGAGTCTGGAAGTTTTCCTTCCATTTCTATATTTTGGAACAGCTTCAAGAGAAGAGGTGTTAACTCTTCCTTAAATGTTTGGTAGAATCCCCTGGAAAGCCATCTGGCCCTGGACTCTTGTTTTTGACAGATTTTTGATTACTAATACTATTTCCTTACTGGTTATCAGTCTGTTGAAATTTTTATAGTTCTTCCTGTTTCAGTTTGGTAGTGTATATGTTTCTAGGAATTTTCCCATTTCTTCCAGATTGACCATTTTATTGGCATATAATTTCTCATAATACTCTCTTATTATTGTTTTTATTTCTGTTGTGTTGGTTGTGATCTTTCTTCTGTAATTCTTGATTTTAGTTATTTGCATCCTTTCCTTTTTCTTTTTGATCAAACTGGCTAGCGGTTTATCAATTTTGTTCATTTTTTCAAAGAACCTGCTTCCGGTTTCATTGATTTGGTCTACTGTTTATTTTGGTTTCGATAGCACTAATTTCTTTTGTAATCTTTATTATTTCCTGTCTTCTGCTGGTTTTGGGTTCTATTTGCTGTTCTTTTTCCAGCTCCTTAATGTGTAAGGTTAGGTTGTGTACCTGAGATCTTTCTTCCTTCTTTAGGAAGGCCTGGAATGCTATATACTTTCATCTTATGACCACCTTTGCTGCATCCCAGAATTTTGGGTTGTGTCGTTATCATTTTAATTGACTTCCATATACTTTTTAACTTCCTCTTAAATGCTTGGTTAGCCCATTCATTCTTTAGTAGGATCCTCTTTCGTCTCCAAGTATTTTTTTACCTTTCGAATTTTTTCTTGTGGTTGATTTTGAATTCATGGCATTGTGGTCTGAAAATATGCATGGTATGATCTCGATCTTTTTGTACTTACTTAGGGCTGATTTGTATCCCAGTATATGGTCTATTCTGGAGAACGTTCCATGTGCACTGGAGAAGAATGCATATTCTGATGCTTTAGGATGAAATATTCTGAATATATCTGTTAAGTCCATCTGGTCCAGTGTGTCATTCAAAGCCATTCTTTCCTTGTCGATTTTTTGTTGAGATGATCTGTCCATTGCTGTGAGTGGGGTGTTGAAGTCTCCTAATATTATGGTATTACTATCGGTGAGTTTCTTTATGTTTGTGATTAATTGATTTATATATTTGTGTGCTCTCCCATTTGGCGCATAAATGTTTACAATTATTGGATATTCTTCGTCTATAGACCCCTTGGTCATGATATAATGCCCTTTTGCATCTCTTGATACAGTATTTTTAAGTCTAGATTGTCTGATATAAGTATGGCTACTCGGGCTTTCTTTTGTTGATCATTCGCATGATAGATGGTTCTCCATCCCCTTATGTTCAATATGAAGGTGTCTTTAGGTCTAAAGTGGGTCTCTTGTGAACAGCATATAGATGGATCTTGTTTTCTTACCCATTCCATTACCCTATGTCTTTTGATTGGGGCATTGAGTCCACTGAGGTTTAGAGTGGGTACTGAAAGATATGAGTTTATTGCCATGATGATGCTTGTAGAGCTGGAGTTTCTGATGGTGTTCTCTGGTCCTTTCTAATCTTTCTTGCTTTTGATATACATATACATATACATATACATATACATATACATATACATATACATATACATATACATATGTGTGTGTATATATATGTATATTTTTTTTCATGTTTTGTCCCCTCAGAGAGTCCCCCTTAAAATTTTTTGCAGGGCTGGTTTAGTGGTCAAAAACTCTTTTGATTTTTGTTTGTCTGGGAAACTTTGATCTCTCCTTCTATTTTGAATGACAGCCTTCTTGGATAAAGAATTCTTGTCTGCATACTTTTCTGATTCAGCACACTGAATAGACTCCGCCACTCCTTTCTGGCCTGCCAAGATTCTGTGGATAGGTCTGCTGCAAACCTGATCTGTCTTCCCTTGTATGTTAGGGACTTTTTTTCCTTGCTGCTTTCATGATTCTCTCCTTGCCTGAGTATTTTGTGAATTTGACTATGGTATGCCTTGTTGCTGGCCAGTTTTTGTTTAATCTAATGGGGGTCCTCTGTGCTTTCTGGATTTTGATGTCTGTGTCTTTCCCCAGGTTAGGAAAGTTTTCTGCTATGATCGGCTCACATAACCCTTCTACCCCTATTTCTCTTTCTTCCTCCTCTGGGACCCCTATGATTCTGATGTTCCTTTTTAATGAGTCACTGATTCCTCTAATTCTTAAATCATGCTCTTTTGCCTTAATCTCCCTCTTTTTTTCTGCTTCATTATTTTCTATAAGTTTGTCCTCTATATTGCTGCTTCTCTGTTCTGTCTCATCCATCCTTACCACAGCTGCATCCATCCGTGATTGCAGTTCAGGTATAACATTCTTAATTTCATTCTGGCTATTTTTTTTTTACTTCTCTTATCTCTTCAGAAAGGGATTCTAATCTATTTTTGACTCCAGCTAGTATTCTTATTATTGTGATTCTAAATTCTGGTTCAGACATCTTGCTTGTACCTGTGTTGGTTAAATCCCTGGCTGTCGTTTCTTCATGGTCTTTCTTTTGGGGGTGAATTCCTCCGTTTTGTCATTTTGAAGAGAGAAAAGGAATTAATGAAGTAGAAATATTGAAATAAAACAATAAAATTTCAAAAATATTAAAATTAAAAATTAAACATACACACACACAAATCTAATAGTTAATGCTACATCCCAGGTGTGATTTTTTAGGGTGTTGAAAGTGGTTTGACAGATTAGGGGAAAAACAGGGGGCAAAGTATGTCATTTGAGAATTTGAAAAAATGAATACACTGAAGTAGAGTAAATTGGGTAGATGGGAGTAAAATAGAAATTGAAAATAATATACACAAAAGTAAAGAATATAGTAGAAAAGATTAAAGAAAAATATTTTTAATAAAAATTAAAAATAAATATGAGTTTTTTGTTCTGTATTTTAGAAAAAAGTAAAGAAATGAAAAAGAGAATAAAGATAAAGATAAAAAAAAAAAAATCATTTGATAATTTGAAAAAAATGAAAAAATATACTGTAGTAGACGAAAGTAAAATGATGGAAATAAAATGGAATTTGAAAAAATTTACATAAAATTAAAAAAAAAATAGTAATGACAATTAAATAAGATTATTTTGTAAATATGAAATTTATTGTCAAATAGGTTTTTATACAACACCCAATGCTCATCCCAACAGGTGCCCTCCTCAATACCCATCACCCACCCTCCCCTCCCTCCCACCCCCCATCAACCCTCAGTTTATTCAGTTTTTAAGAGTCTGTGATGGTTTGACTCCCTCCCTCTCTAACTTTTTTTTCCTTCCCCTTCCCCATGGTCTTCTGTCAAGTTTCTCAGGATCCAAATAAGAGTGAAAACATACGGTATCTGTCTTTCTCCATATGACTAATTTCACTCATCACAACACTCTCCAGATCCATCCATGTTGCTATAAAAGGCCACATTTCATTCTTTCTCAATGCCAGGTAGTATTCCATTTTGAATAGATACCACAATTTCTTTATCCATTCATTAGTTGATGGACATTTAGACTCTTTCCATAATTTGACTATTGTTCAAAGTGTTGCTATAAACATTGGGGTACAAGTGCCCCTATGCATCAGCACTCCTGTATCCTTTGGATAAATTCCTAGCAGTGCTATTGCTGGGTCATAGGGTAGACCTATTTTTAATTTTTTAGGAACATCCACACTATTTTCGAGAATGGCTGCACCAGTTTGCATTCCCACCAACAGTGCAAGAGGGCTCCCGTTTCTTCACATCCTCTCCAGCATGTATAGTCTCCTGATTTGTTCATTTTAGCCACTCTGACTGGCGTGAGGTGGTATCTCAGTGTAGTTTTCATTTGTATTTCCCTGATGAGGTGCGACGTTGAGCATCTTCTCATGTGCCTGTTGGCCAATTGGATGTCTTCTTACAGAAGTGTCTATTCATGTCTTCTGCCCATTTCGTCACTCTATTATTTGTTTATCAGGTGTGGAGTTTGATGAGTTCTTTATAGATTTTGGATACTAGCCCTTTGTCTGATATGTCATTTGCAAATATCTTTTCCCATTCTGTTGGCTGCCTTTTAATTTGGCTGATTGTTTCCTTTGCAGTGCAGCTTTTTATCTTCATGAAGTCCCAATAGTTCATTTTTGTTCTTAATTCCCTTGCCTCTGGAGATGTGTCAAGTAAGAATTTGCTGTGGCTAAAGTCAGAGAGGTTATTTCCTGCTCTCTCCTCTAGGGTTTTGGTGGTTTCCTGTCTCACATTCAGGTCCTTTATCCGTTTTGAGTATATTTTTGTGAATTGTGTAAGAAAGCGGTCTAGATTAATTCTTCTGCATGTTGCTGTCCAGTTCTCCCAGCACCATTTGTTAAAGAGACTATCTTTTTTCCATTGGATATTCTTTCCTGCTTTGTCAAAGATTTGTTGGCCGTACATTTGTGGGTCCAATTCTGGAGTCTCTATTCTATTCCATTGGTCTATGTGTCTGTTTTTGTGCCAATACCATGCTGTCTTGATGATGACAGCGTTGTACTAGAGGCTAAAGTCTGGGATTGGGATGCCTCCCGCTTTGGTCCTCTTCTTCAATATTTGTCTATTCTGGGTCTTTTGTGGTTCCATACATGTTTTAGTATTGCTTGCTCTAGCTTCGAGAAGAATGCTGGTGCAATTTTGATTGGGATTGCAATTTCGATTGTGTAGATTGATTTGGGTAGTATTGACATTTTAACAATATTTCTTCTTCCAATCCATGAGCATGGAATGTTTCTTCATTTGTTTGCATCTTCTTCAGTTTCCTTCATAAGCTTTCTATAGTTTTCAGCATACAGATCTTTTACATCTTTGGTTAGGTTTATTCTTAGGTATTTTATGAATCTTGGTGCAATTGTGAATGGGATCAGTTTCTTCATTGGTCTTCCTGTTGCTTCATTTTTAGTGTATAAGAATGTAAGTGATTTCTGTACATTGCTTTTGTATCTTGCGACTTTTCTGATTTCATGTATCAGTTCTATCAGACTTTTGGTGGAGTCTATTGGGTTTTCCATGTGTAGTATCATGTCATCTGCAAAAAGTGAAAGCTGACTTCATCTTTGACAATTTTGATACCTTTGATTTCCTTTTGTTGTCTGATTGCTGATGCTAGAACTTCCAACACTATGTTAAACAACAGCAGTCAGAGTGGACATCCCTGTCGTATTCCTGATCTCAGGTGCAAATATCTCAATTTTTCCCCATCGAGGATGATATTAGCTGTGGGCTTTTCATAAATGGCTTTTATCATGTTCAAGTGTGTTCCTTCTATCCTTAGTGTCTTGAGGGTTTTTATTAAGAAAGGATGCTGAATTTTGTCAAATGCTTTCTCTGCATCAATTGACAAGATCATATGGTTCTTATCTTTTATCAATGTGATGTATCACACTGATTGATTTGTGAATGTTGAACAAGGCCTGCAGCCCAGGAATGAACCCGTTGATCATGGTGAATAATTCTTTTTATATGCTGTTGAATTCGATTTGTTAGTATCTTATTGAGAATATTTGCATCCATATTCATCAGGGATATTGGGCTGTAGTTGTCTTTGTTGTAGGGTCTTGTCTGGTTAAAAATCAAAGTAATGCTCTCTTCATAGAATGAGTCTGGAAGTTTTCCTTCCCTTTCTATATTTTTTGGAACAGCTTGAGAACTAGAGGTATTACCTCTGCTTTAAATATCTGGTAGAATTCCCCAGGGAAGCCATCTTGTCCTGGACTCTTGTTTGTTGGGAGATTTTTAATGACTGATTCAATTTCTTCGCTGGTTATGGGTCTGTTCAAATTTTCTATTTCTTCCTGTTTGAGTTTTGGCCGTGTGTGGGTGCTTAGGAATTTTTCCATTTCTTCCAAGTTGTCCAGTTTGTTGGCATATAATTTTTCATAGTATTCCCTGATAATTGCTTGTATTTCTAAGGGTTTGGTTGTAATAATTCCATTTTCCTTCATGATTTTATCTATTTGGGTCATCTCCCTTTTCTTTTTGAGAAGCCTGGCTAGAGTTCATCAATTTTGTTTATTTTGTCAAAAAAACAACTCTTGGTTTCATTGATCTGCTCTTCAGTTTTTTAGATTCTATTTTATTTATTTCTGCTCTGATTTTTATTATTTCTCTTCTTCTGCTGGATTTAGGGTGTCTTTGCTGTTCTGCTTCTATTTCCTTTAGGTGTGCTGTTAGATTTTGTATTTGGGATTTTTCTTGTTTCTGAGATGGGCTTGGATTACAATGTATTTTCCTCTCAGGACTGCCTTTGCTGCATCCCAAAGCATTTGGATTGTTGTATTTTCTTTTTTTTGTTAATGTTTATTTATTTTTGAGAGAGAAAGAGGCAGAATGCGAGTGGGTTAGGGGGCAGAGAGAGAGGGAGGCACAGAATCTAAAGCAGGCTCCAGACTCTGAGCTGTCAACACAGACCCGGACGTGGGGCTCAGACTCACAAGCTGGGAAATTGTGACCTGAGCCGAAGTTGGAATCTCAACCGACTGAGCCACCTAGGCCCCCCTGGAGTGTTGTATTTTCATTTTCATTTGTTTCCATATATTTTTTAATTTCTTCTCTAATTTCGTGGGTGACCCATTCATTCTTTAGTAGGGTGTTCTTTAACCTCCATGCTTTTGGAACTGTTCCAGACTTTTTCCTGTGGTTGATTTCAAGTTTCATAGCATTTGGTCTGAAACTGTGCATGGTATGATCTGACTTCTTTTGTACTTATGAAGGGCTGTTTTATGACCCAGTATGTGATCTATCTTGGAGAATGTTCCATGTTCACTCGAGAATAAAGTATATTCTGTTGCTTTGGGATGCAGAGTTCTAAATATATCTCTTAAGTCCATCTGATCCAATGTATCATTCTGAGCCCTTGTTTCTTTATTGATTCTGTGTCTAGATGATCTATCCATTGTTGTATGTGGGGTGTTAAAGTCCCCTGCAGTGATCACATTCTTGTCAATAAGGTTGCTTATGTTTGTAATGATTTTATATATTTGGGTGCTATCATATTAGGTGCATAGACATTTATAATTGTTAGTTTTTCCTGATGGATAGACCCTGTAATGATTATATAATGCCCTTCTTCACCTCTTGTTACAGCCTTTAATTTAACGTCTAGTTTGTCTGATATATGTACGGCTACTCCAGCTTTCTTTTGACTTCCAGTAGTATGATAGCTATCCATCCCCACAATTTGAATCTGAAGGTGTCCTCAGGTCTCAAATGAGTCTCTTGTAGACAGCAAATAGATGGGTCTTGTTTTTTTATCCATTCTGATACCCTATGTCTTTTGGTTGGAGCACTTAGTCCATTTACATTCAGTCTTATCGAAAGTTATGGGTTTACAGTCATTGTGATATCTGTAGGTTTCATGCTTGTAGTGATGTCTCTGGTACTTTGTGGTCCTTGCAACATTTCACTTACAGAATCCCCCTTAGGATCTCTTGTAGGGCTGGTTTAGTGGTGATGAATTCCTTCCATTTTTGTTTGTTTGGGAAGACCTTTATGTTTCCTATCCTGAATGACGGACTTGCTGGATAAAGGATTCTTGGCTGCATTTCTGGTCCTCACATTGAAGATTTCCTGCCATTCCTCTCTGGCCTGCCAAGTTTCAGTAGATGTGTCTGCCACTACTCTTATGGATCTCAATTTGTAAGTTAGAGCATGTTTATCTCTAGCTGCTTTCAGAATTTTCTTTTTATCCTTGTATTTTGCCAGTGTCATTATGATATATCGT
The DNA here is from genome assembly GCF_018350175.1 of Felis catus. NCBI lineage: Eukaryota > Metazoa > Chordata > Mammalia > Carnivora > Felidae > Felis > Felis catus. The sequence goes on from NC_058373.1 coordinate 148,162,109, forward strand.
GCAGAAGATCGATTCAAGTTACATCTGAAGGGAGTTCTCTGTGCCTCTTGGATTTCAATGCCTTTTTCCTTCCCCAGATCAGGGAAGTTCTCAGCTATGATTTGTTCAAGTACACCTTCAGCCCCTTCTCTCTCTCTCTTCCTCTTCTGGAATTCCTATGGGACAGATATTGTTCCATTTGATTGCATCACTTAGTTCTCTAATTCTCCCCTCATACTCCTGGATTTTTTTTTATCTCTCTTGTTCTCAGCTTCTTCTTTTTCCATAATTTTTATCCTCTAATTCACCAATTCTCTCCCCTGCCTCTTCAGTCCGTGCTACGGCCAACTCCATTTTATTTTGCACCTCATTGATAGTAATTTTTACCTCCTCATGACTATTTCTTAGTCCCTTGATCTCTGTAGTAATAGATTCTCTGCTTTCTTCTGTGCCTTTTTCAAGCCCAGTGATTACTTTTATGACTATTATTCTAAATTCTTGTTGTGTTATAGTGCTTAAATTGTTTTTGATCAATTCGTTAGGTGTCGCTACTTCCTGGAGTTTCTTTTGAGGCGAGTTCTTCCATTTCATCATTTTCGGTAGTCCCTGTGGTGGCTCCAAACTGCATGGCACTTCCCCTGTGCTGTCTGGTGTAACTTGGGTTGGTGGGCGGGGCTGCAGTCAGACCCAATGTCTGCCCCCAGCCCACTGCTGGGGCCACAGTCACACTGGTGTGTACCTTATCTTACCCTCTCCCAGGGGCAAGATTCACTGTGGAGTGGTGTGGCCCCTGTCTGTGCTGCTTGCACACTTCCAGGCTTGGGGTGCTGCTTCGATAGGATCTGGCATATCAACCAGGGTGGATCCACAAGGTTCACAGTGGCGGGATGGGTAGGCTTAGCTCGCTTTGCCATCAGTGGTCCCCTGTGGTAGGGGCCCTGAAGCACCAGGAGGGAGGCAGACCCGTCGGAAGGATGGATCCACAGAAGCACAGTGTTGGATTTTTGCGTGATGCAAGCAAGTTTGGTGACAGAAACTGGTTCCCTTTGGGATTTTGGCTGGGGGATGGGAGAGGGAGATGGCTCTGGCCACTGCCTTTGTTCCTGCCGAGCTGAGCTCTGTCTTCCGGGACTCATCAACTCTGCCTCCAGGTGTCCTCTTACTCTTCCCGCTCTCTGAGAGCAGAGCTGTTGACTTTTAGCATCCCAGATGTTAAGCCCCGCTGGCTGTCAGAACTCACAGAGTTTGGCCCCTCCGCTTTTGCAAGCCAGACTTTGGGGGCTGTGCCTTCGGGGGCGGTCTCCCCCTCCACCACCCTGGCTCCCTCCCGACTGTCCGTATAGCATGCACCGCCTCTCTGCCCTTCCTACTCTCTTCCGTAGGCTTCTTGTGTGTGCTGGCTCCAGAGAGTCCATTCTGCTAGTCTTCTGGAAGTTTTCTGGGTTATTTAGGCAGATGTGGGTGGAATCTAAGCGATCAGCATGATAAGGTGTTCTCCTAAGCCTCCATCTTCCGCTCTCTCCCCAAATAGGAATATTTTTAATAGAAATTGAAAGTAAAAATGAAGTTTTGTCTCTGCCCCCCAAACTCAGGCTATCGGACAGCCAGCGAGTCATCTGAACGCCCTTGCTGTGGTTTAGATCGTTCTTGGGAAATACCACCTCAGAGGAGATGTGGCACCATGGGGGATGATCTTGAGAACATTGGACAGGAGCCGGCCCTGCCCAGAATGCAAACAGCAAGAGGGACGCACTTAGGGTGACCTGGCCCTCTGCCAGCCTCATGCCTCTGCTCAGGGACATCTGCCAGTGAGAATGGATAAATGGAGGATCCTCAGCAAAGCCAGATCTAGACCATCTGTGAGAACAGAGGGCTGTGCTGGGCAGGCAGCACCTTACACCTTGGGGCCACCTGTGGGGTTAGGTAACAGTCACAGTGTGTGGCATTGGGTGACCCTGCACATCAGTCTAGCTTGAGCACATGTGGCAGAGGCAGGCAGGCCCTGTCCAAGCATGCTCATATAGACATAGTAGGGACTTGGACCCAGAGACATGGCTCTATTCAACACATTCCATCTTTCCTGTAGCTACTTGAATACAGAATATACAATTTTTAACACCCTGAACTTCTCTACCACTTCCATGTCCTGTGGCACTGCTGGTTCACTTTCTGTGGATGACTACTTTTCCTCATTTTGGAGACCACTGCTTCCTACTTCCTTGGGATGTGGAGGTAGACATCAATTTTACCTGTGTACGTGTTGAAAAAACATTGCTTTGTAATTTTACATGTCTTATTCTGGTTGGCTATTAGTTTGCAGGCCATTTGATCCTTTTGGTTGTTGCTTTGAAATTTCCTCTGAGTTTACTTAGGGAATATTTCCCAGTATTCTGTGTCATGATTGGTGAAGTACAAGGTTGTATTTTAGTATTTTCTTATGCCAGTGGTGAGAACAGAAAGTACTGCTGACCATGTGTGAGTCCCAGTATTTTTTCCCTCTAATCCTTTATTGTGATTCTTTCCCAGCTTCTGGCAGCCTCCTCCTATGCATGTGGGTTTCTCTCCTGAGCTGGAGACACAAAGGGGCTGTCTGCTGGTGCCCAACTTGAGAGGAAGAGTGAATGTCCCCACTAGTTTTAAAATGCCCGCCTTCCTTTTACACAAAACCCAGATAGGGATACCATAACACACCTAAAAAACTACATGGGCAAAAATCTCCTTGACCTTGGCCTTGGAAATGATGTTTTAGATATGACTCCAAATGCACATTCAATGAAGACAAAAATCAGTGAGTGAGAACACATCAAACTAAAAATCTTCTGCTTAGGAAAAGAAACATTCACCAAAGGAAAAGACATTTTACAGGGATGGAAAAACATTGTAAAACGTGTGATATGAGGTTCATATATCCAAAATTTAAAAAAAGCTTATTTTGCTGAATATTATAAAACAAGCAACCGAATTAAAAAAAATTGGGGAGTAGAGGACTTGAAAGGGCATGTTTCCAAAGTCCATGTACAAACGTCCAGCAAGTGCATTAAAAGATGCTCAACATCACTCATCACCAGAGACATGCAAATCAAAGCCACAATCCCATAACACTTCACACCTGTTATTATGGCTGTTACCATCAGACAAGAGATAACAAATGCTTGTGAGCATGTGGAAATAAGCAAAACTGGTACACTGTCCCTAGGAATGTAAACTGGTGAGGTTACTACTGAAAGCAGTGTGGAGAATTCTCAAAAAATTAGAAACAAAAGTATGGTTGTGCCCAGCGATCCCATTTCTGAGTGATATATAGGGGGATGAAGTCACTACATCAGAGATATGTGCACCCCATGTTCATTGCAGTATTATTCTCCATAGCTGAGACACTGAAAAGACCTAACTGCTCATCAAAGGGATTAATAGATAAAGAAGATGTGAGATTAGATAGATAGATGGATGGATACAGAGATAGATAGATAGGTAGGTAGGTAGATAGATAGATAGATAGATAGATAGATAGATAGATAGATAGATGATAGGTTTCATCCTTATAAAAGTTAATCGTTCCATTTGTGACTACATGGATGAAGCTTGAAGACATTATGCTAAGTTAAATTAGTCCGAGAAAGACACATTCTGTATGATCAACACTTACATGTGGAGTCTAGACACATCAATTTCACAAGAAGAAAACAGATGTGTGCAATGGTGGGGTCCAGGGACTGAGGGGCAGAGAAAATGGGGGGGGGGGCATTGCTCAGTGTGGTCCAAACTTCCAGTTAGAAGATAGACAAAAAGCTTCCAGGGGTCTAATGTATAGTTATGATGACAATAATTAAGATACATATTGTTTATTGAAAGTTGCTTTATGTTCTTACCATAATTAGCTGAAGAATATACTAACTTTAACTTTGTAAACATTTCGCATTATATACATGTATCAAGGCATCACATTGTACACCTTAAACGTACATAATGTTATATGTCAATTATATCTCAATAAATCTGGGGCCAAAAAATAAGGGATTCCTAGAAGACATTCCTATACACATTTGGCTGGTAATAATTTAACTATGCATGGACATGACTGCAAATCATACAATATGTGATATTAACCCTAAAGATGTTTATGCACAGAGAAGATTTCATTCATACAAGTGTGCATGTGTCTGTGTTGGTGGGAATAATTTCATGTGATTCTGTACACTCATAGAAACAACAGTCATAACAACAGGTGTTAGGACACTGGTGCTAAGTAGAGATCGTGGCATTTTTGAAGAAAAATAAAGACATTATGGCCAGGGGATAGATCATGAGCAATTTGGGATGTAAAACAAAACAAAACAAAACAAAACAAAACAAAACGGTGAACAAGAACGGTGAACACTTTTCATCATTGTGATTGGAACATAACATAAGATCTGTGTTTTCCTTCCTTCTACATCTCACAGCTTTTGTACTCCATTTCCCATATGAATGGCTTCCTTTGTGCTTAGTTGATATTTTGCAGTGACACATTTTCATTTGCTTCTTTGTTCCTTTTGTGCACATTCTTTAGATAGATCCTTTGGGTTTACCATGCCCTTACACAAAAGACTCTAAAGCCATAACAGTCCATTGTCAACTGATAACTACTTAAATTCAATCCCATGGACAAGTACACTTTAACAGCTCCCACACCACTCCCCCACTCTACTGATGTCACAGGTCACATCTGTATGTATTGTGTACCCATGAACATTGATTTATAGTCACACTTGATGCTTTTGTCTTTTGCATCTCACAAAAGAATTGGAAGTGTAGTAGAGGGCTAATGTCAGCCTCCTAGCAGCCTAAGATGTCCCTGTGTTGTCTCTCACATCCATCCAAAACTTGGCATCCATCCACAAACAAATGTGCATTTTTGGGCCCTGTGGGATCCAGCTCCATATGCCAATGGACCCCTGAAGAGTCTTCCCTACACATGCATAGGTGAACATACCTGAGTGTGGCTATGGAATCTATAGTGACCCCTGAACCTGTTCCACCTTTCTTGTCTGTGGTCTCCGAGGTTCTGGGAAACAGTCTTAGTTGATCACACATGGACTGGAGTCTGTGGAAGTCCAACTTTCCAAAGAAAGTGAAAACTCTGACTTTAAATGATATCTTCATTCCCCCCATCCTTGTGCATTGTAGCATTATTTACAAGAACCAAAACACCCTATGTGTCCGCAGACAGAAGAATGGGTAAAGAAGAAGTGTAGCCTGTATGTATAGTGGAATTCTATGATTTGTCCATAAGAAAGAAAGAAAATTTGCCCTTTGTGACAACATGGGTGGATCCTGAGGGCATCAGCATAAGTGAAGTAAGTCAGACATGTGGGAAATCAAATATGTATGTCCTGGTGTAGGACATTACAGGGAACACATCGCAAAGCAGAACACTGCTTTCTGGCTTTGCTGAAAACAGCAGGCAATGCTTTGCTTGTGTGGTTAATGTGTATCCCCTTTAAAGGAGCACTCACTAACTTCCCTTATCTAGTTTAACGAATAATCTAGGGAGCACTCATCACCCGTAACTAGTTAATATAGACCCTAGGGGGCACTCACTTTGCTTTTCGATTTAATTTTAATCTAGGGGACACTCAGTTCCCTTATGTAGTTAACGTAAGTCTAGTGGGAACACTAAATTTCACTTATTTAGTTAATATTGATCTAGTGCAACAAGTTAATATAAATCTAGGGGGCACTGCAACTGATTTAGTTGAAATAAATTTTAGGGGAGCTCACTGTGAATATCTATTTAATGCAAATCGAGGGGGAACTCAGTTTCCCTTATGTAGTTAATGTAAATCTCGGGATACATTCCCACTTACCCAGTAAATTTTTATGTAGTGGGCAATCATATATCTCACCTAGTAGTTAATGTTAATCTTTATGGGGCACTCGTTTTCTCTTATCTAGTTATAGCATGTACTATCTTAGGGGGCACTCATTTCACCTTGTCTTGTATATTAGGAAACATTCCTTATGGGACACACTAGGTAAGCACACTTTGCTTATCTAATTAATG
>NC_058373.1:148173630-148176130 GCF_018350175.1 Felis catus
CTAACCCTAACCCTAACCCTAACCCTAACCCTAACCCTAACCCTAACCCTAACCCTAACCCTAACCCTAACCCTAACCCTAACCCTAACCCTAACCCTAACCCTAACCCTAACCCTAACCCTAACCCTAACCCTAACCCTAACCCTAACCCTAACCCTAACCCTAACCCTAACCCTAACCCTAACCCTAACCCTAACCCTAACCCTAACCCTAACCCTAACCCTAACCCTAACCCTAACCCTAACCCTAACCCTAACCCTAACCCTAACCCTAACCCTAACCCTAACCCTAACCCTAACCCTAACCCTAACCCTAACCCTAACCCTAACCCTAACCCTAACCCTAACCCTAACCCTAACCCTAACCCTAACCCTAACCCTAACCCTAACCCTAACCCTAACCCTAACCCTAACCCTAACCCTAACCCTAACCCTAACCCTAACCCTAACCCTAACCCTAACCCTAACCCTAACCCTAACCCTAACCCTAACCCTAACCCTAACCCTAACCCTAACCCTAACCCTAACCCTAACCCTAACCCTAACCCTAACCCTAACCCTAACCCTAACCCTAACCCTAACCCTAACCCTAACCCTAACCCTAACCCTAACCCTAACCCTAACCCTAACCCTAACCCTAACCCTAACCCTAACCCTAACCCTAACCCTAACCCTAACCCTAACCCTAACCCTAACCCTAACCCTAACCCTAACCCTAACCCTAACCCTAACCCTAACCCTAACCCTAACCCTAACCCTAACCCTAACCCTAACCCTAACCCTAACCCTAACCCTAACCCTAACCCTAACCCTAACCCTAACCCTAACCCTAACCCTAACCCTAACCCTAACCCTAACCCTAACCCTAACCCTAACCCTAACCCTAACCCTAACCCTAACCCTAACCCTAACCCTAACCCTAACCCTAACCCTAACCCTAACCCTAACCCTAACCCTAACCCTAACCCTAACCCTAACCCTAACCCTAACCCTAACCCTAACCCTAACCCTAACCCTAACCCTAACCCTAACCCTAACCCTAACCCTAACCCTAACCCTAACCCTAACCCTAACCCTAACCCTAACCCTAACCCTAACCCTAACCCTAACCCTAACCCTAACCCTAACCCTAACCCTAACCCTAACCCTAACCCTAACCCTAACCCTAACCCTAACCCTAACCCTAACCCTAACCCTAACCCTAACCCTAACCCTAACCCTAACCCTAACCCTAACCCTAACCCTAACCCTAACCCTAACCCTAACCCTAACCCTAACCCTAACCCTAACCCTAACCCTAACCCTAACCCTAACCCTAACCCTAACCCTAACCCTAACCCTAACCCTAACCCTAACCCTAACCCTAACCCTAACCCTAACCCTAACCCTAACCCTAACCCTAACCCTAACCCTAACCCTAACCCTAACCCTAACCCTAACCCTAACCCTAACCCTAACCCTAACCCTAACCCTAACCCTAACCCTAACCCTAACCCTAACCCTAACCCTAACCCTAACCCTAACCCTAACCCTAACCCTAACCCTAACCCTAACCCTAACCCTAACCCTAACCCTAACCCTAACCCTAACCCTAACCCTAACCCTAACCCTAACCCTAACCCTAACCCTAACCCTAACCCTAACCCTAACCCTAACCCTAACCCTAACCCTAACCCTAACCCTAACCCTAACCCTAACCCTAACCCTAACCCTAACCCTAACCCTAACCCTAACCCTAACCCTAACCCTAACCCTAACCCTAACCCTAACCCTAACCCTAACCCTAACCCTAACCCTAACCCTAACCCTAACCCTAACCCTAACCCTAACCCTAACCCTAACCCTAACCCTAACCCTAACCCTAACCCTAACCCTAACCCTAACCCTAACCCTAACCCTAACCCTAACCCTAACCCTAACCCTAACCCTAACCCTAACCCTAACCCTAACCCTAACCCTAACCCTAACCCTAACCCTAACCCTAACCCTAACCCTAACCCTAACCCTAACCCTAACCCTAACCCTAACCCTAACCCTAACCCTAACCCTAACCCTAACCCTAACCCTAACCCTAACCCTAACCCTAACCCTAACCCTAACCCTAACCCTAACCCTAACCCTAACCCTAACCCTAACCCTAACCCTAACCCTAACCCTAACCCTAACCCTAACCCTAACCCTAACCCTAACCCTAACCCTAACCCTAACCCTAACCCTAACCCTAACCCTAACCCTAACCCTAACCCTAACCCTAACCCTAACCCTAACCCTAACCCTAACCCTAACCCTAACCCTAACCCTAACCCTAACCCTAACCCTAACCCTAACCCTAACCCTAACCCTAACCCTAACCCTAACCCTAACCCTAACCCTAACCCTAACCCTAACCCTAACCCTAACCCTAACCCTAACCCTAACCCTAACCCTAACCCTAACCCTAACCCTAACCCTAACCCTAACCCTAACCCTAACCCTAACCCTAACCCTAACCCTAACCCTAA